>NC_142812.1:41473855-41601355 GCF_049724085.1 Artemia sp. Qi Xiang Cuo
ATGTCAAGCTACAAAATCGTTCACTAAGAGGATAAATAAAATACTGCACAAAAAACCCCCCTCTCATGCCCAAATTGATATATTGGCATCCGAGAATAAATTTTGGGATGTCTCCCTTTTCTTGAACGTTTGAACCTGTGTTTACATTTGGTAAAGGGAAACTGGTGTTCAATAGTAGAACCAATTATTGAAAGAAAAGGAAAGACTGGAAAGAAGAAAAGAATGAAAGAAGGAAGAATGAAAGAAGGAAAGAATTAATGGAAGGAAGATATCCTTTCTTTCCAATACGGAAAATATTCTATAAGACCCTTTTCATGGAACTCTAGGTAAGGAGAATTTCGGAAACTCTTCGGAAAGAGAACTCTTCAGAAAGAAAAATTCTTTGGAAAGGAAAAATTCTTTGACTAGTAGCTATCTTATACAGAGATACAAATTTTTGGCAGTTTTATTGTAATAACGCACAAATGGCTTCTAGAAACCCAATTTTTATTAGAAACCCAATTATTATTGCAAGTTCTGTTTTCTGTTTTTCATTCTAGTGTGCAAATCTTTTCTTATCCTTGTTAATCCTTTTCATGATTCTTATGTCTTGTAAATCCTTAGGGTACCGTTTCTCAGCCTTTTTATCGTCGCGTATTAATGGACTTGATAACAAATATTCATCTCTAAAAGTCTTATGGCTAATATTTGGCTAATATATGGCTAATATCTTATGGTTTCATGATTCTTATGTCTTGTAAATCCTTAGGGTACCGTTTCTCAGCCTTTTTAGCGTCGCGTATTAATGGACTTGATAACAAATATTCATCTCTAAAAGTCTTATGGCTAATATTTGGCTAATATATGGCTAATATCTTATGGCTAATAATAATAATTATTCTAAAATTTGAGTTAAAATTGTTGTGAATAATTTAGTTTCATGCATTTCAAACCACCGATAAATTTCTCTGTTTTCACAGTTTTAAGCCATGAATGACATTCATACCATAAGGGGAAAAATAGCCAAACAAAAAAAAAATTTATTATTTACATTTTCTCGGGGGTGTAACCAGGGGGATATTGCCCTCCGAAGAAATTTTTCCCTGACTCATAAAAACGTAACAAATATGCATATAAAAAATGTTGATGCCCTTTTTAAAGTTTTTTCTTTATGACAGTGTGTTACAAAGAGAGAGTAAAAACATAATTTTATTTTTACTAAAGTAAATGAATGAAAATAGTTAATAAATGATTAATTAATTAATAAAACTAAAAAGTTTAAAAGAGTTGAATACTGATAATCAAATAATGATAATTAAAATAATTAAATTAAAATAACTAATAAAAATTAAATAGTTAGAATAATAAATTAAAAATGAAGTATTAATTAGTTGATAAGTTGAAAAAAATATATTAATAAACGAAAATTTGGTTAAACTTTGGCCTGGTAATTTTTTGGGAGACAGGGGGGGGGGGGGGGAGATAATCAAGATTTTGCCTCGGACTCATGAGAGGCCAGTTTCAATCTCTTTTTTTCTTTTCTCATTTTTCTGTGTGAGTATGTATGTGTCTTGGTGTGTGCATTTGTGTCGGTTAAATACTTGGCCTAACGAAGCCTCATCTGTTGCAACTGCAATAATGATGCTTTTATTGACAACTCATTGCAACACGAAGCAGCCTGAGTCCAACACATCAGTGGCTGCTCCTCTTCAATTCACTCTGTTCAGAGCTTTACTCTCTACTACTTCCTCTACTTCCTCTACTACTTCCTCTGAATGTTTGATCAATTTCTCTTCATATCCATTGGTGGATGTCCTCCTTTTTATTTGGCCCTCCTTTTTATTGGCTCCTCCTTTTCCTCCTTTTTATTGGATGTCCTCCTTTTTATTGGCTGGATCTTCAAAAAGTACGTTTTGGCTACCTATGATCCTTCATTCGCGAAAAGAAGCCTAAACACAAACAAAATGGGAGGACGAAAACTGTGGTTCAAAGAGAAATAAAAATATAATTGTCGTCTTTTTTCTTTTTTTTTTAGTTTTCTTATAAAGAATATCTAAGTTTAATCTAACCACAGTAACTAAGTCATTTTTAATCCATATTTTCAAGATATACAGAGCAACCTGAGTGTATTTGAATGCGTTTATAGTTTTATCTTCCTGAAAAAAGCATAAATATTATTAAATGTCAACTTACTGTTGACATCTTATGATGAAATTGACAGTACTTACTGATTAAATGTTAACAATACTGATTAAGTGTCAAGTTGTTATCAACTTATCCCTGCCATAAATTTGACCATCAAAGACATATTTTGATTAATAGAGACTATCATCTGTAATGCTTCGAATTACGGAAATTGTCCGTTTTGCTCTCAAGTGTATAATCAAAATCGGTTGAATTCTTTTTTTGCATTTTGACATTGGAGAAGCTCAAGAGGATTGAAAAACTTGAGTTGTTCAGTGAACTTGAGGAACTTAAGTTGTTCAGTGTCAGCTGCTTTATGAATTAATAATCATTAAACCCTGATCCACCAAAAAGATGAAATAAATAATCACCCATGTAGGGTTTGGACTTTTTATCTGGTGAGGGGGTACGCTTATGGGACGATACGAAACACCACTTCTGTTAAAACCTAAGTTGATTTAAAACATTGGCTGGTTAAAACCAAGGTTGGTTAAAACCTAGGTTGGTTAAAGCCTAGGATGGTTAAAACCTAGGTTGGGTAAAACCTAGGTTGGTTAAAACCTAGGATTGTTAAAACTTAGGTTGGTTAAAACCAATGTTGGTCACAACCAGTTCTATGTTTGGTGTATGTATTGTTTTGTTCCATTATTTTGATTTTTATTCCAGGATAGCATGGATACCTATCGAGTATCATACCCAGCCTCTATCGTGTTGGAATTCTCGTACTACGGACATTTGGGCGTTTGGAACAACTTTATGGGAAATTTTCTCATTTGGTTGTCGCCCTTTTAAAGATGTCGCTCTCAAAGAAATAACAAAGGTAGATTTAAAAGTATATCCTTGCTTCTATTTGGTACTGATATTTAACCAAATATAGTTGAATATAGTTACAAAAATGATCAACCCTATAAAACAGGTAATTAGATGATTTTCAGGTAGGCCTACTTAGCTTTTAGTTTTAAGAAGCAAGGATGCATAAGGTCAACTTGCATCTATTATCCTTAACAAGGTAGGCCTACTTAGCTTTTAGTTTTAAGAAACAATAATGTATAAGTGTCTGCAGTAATGCATATTTGTTACACTCGATTCACTAATTAACAATTTAAAGAATGATCTTGACAATGTTAAGCTCAATTTAAGCATACCCAAAAGCAGTTTCATGTTATTTTCTTTTTTAAAAAATATACCCCTTATCAATAATTACCTACGGATATCAAATTTAAATACGGTTAAGCTGTTTGGTGTGAAGTTGGACAATGACCTTCAATGGAACTCCCACATTTCCCACCTATTTAAGTCAGGTAGTTTTCTCACTAAGTCTTTCTCTCTTCTCAAACGGTTCTCCATATCAATCCAGAACCTTAAAATAATTTATTTGTCTTATATAAGGCCCTGTCTGGAATATGCTTGTCCTGTCTGGCACCCTGGGTTGACCAAAGACCAATGTTCTAAAATTGAAAATACCAAAAAAGAGCAATAAAAATTATTCTGGGGACGGCCTATACTGGACACGATGAAGGTTTGGCTAGACTTGAATTTATTACATTGGAATCATGACGTCACATCCGTGTCATGGACCTCGGTCAGAAGTGCTTTAGTTCTGACTATCATCGACGTTTTCTCCCTCCCTTTAAAGTAAATCCTCCCAACCCTTCCTAATACAAGACTCAATGCTCGTAGAGCTCTAAATACCCAACTGGACCTGTATCCCCAAATGATGACCATGAGGTACAAAAATTCTTTTTTGTCCCCTATTTTGTTTCCCATTTTAATAATTGATATAACTTTTGTTTTATGTTTATCCCCTAACATCTGTTTTATTATTGATTTTATTTTTTGTTTTATGCTTATCCCATAACATTTGTTTTGTTATGGTAATTTGGACGTGCTTATGCTAGCTTTTGTGCTATTTTAGCCAATAAATCATATTCTATTCTATTCTAAGCTCAACCTGCATCTGCTATCCTTCGCAATGTTAGATGATTTTCAGGTAGGCATAATTACCTGGCCTCCCTCAGGACACTCAGCGTGTCCCCAGGTGGCGATAGGGGAACGCCGTACAAATATGTAGGGTACCTCCATAGGAGGCACAGACCAACGGGGGACCTCGTCCCTGGGGGTCCGTAATACAAACTGGGGCACCCTCACCTGGGGTCATAAGTGCAGGTGGAGGAGGAAGAAGGTCCCTCGAAAGTACACTCAATAGGGCCCACTGGTGTGTCTACAAGTCCCATGAGTTACAAACCTTCTTCCAGTAATGGGTTAAATTGCATGGTGATGCAGAACACCATCCCGGGAGGATCCTCTATAGGAGGACAGCTGCGACAGGGCGTAAGATCCAGATATTTGGACAACGGCCTCTGCAAAGGGCTGCCTCGACCCTTTTGGGGTACATGCAAGACTGGGGACCTTGCGGTCAATTCTAATCCCACTTGAGGAGTGGTACCCCTTGAGGAAATTATGGCCTAGTAAACAATAAAACATTTACACGAAATTCTGATTGATTGACAACTATTATGAGCTTTGTCTGTTTTAAAAGGTGTTTTTAAGCTGAAAAGCCTTCTCCGAGCTGTTATATCTGCAATGTCCAGCCTCCCTTCAGTGGCGGAACCGGTATAGGAATGAATATACGATGATTCGGAGGTAATAGGCTTGAGATTGTCTGTGCAGGATTTGGACTCCTGTTGATAGAAGAGCATCGCCAAGTGCTGAAAACCATACTGTGACCTAGATGGGCCCAGGATTGCACAAAGCCTTCATTCATGAAGGTCCCAGAGACTTCTTGCTGTCCGGTTCTAAGCCGGCTTAAGCACTTTGGTGTAGACTTGAGAAGATGTGTGATCCCCGTCCTGCACTGGTATCCGGGATTATTGCTTTTCCTGAGGCCAAAAAAATAATTTCAGTGATTTAAAGAACATGAAAATTGGAACTTGGAATGTTACGACGTTAAAAAATAACCATCGTATCAACATTTTGACAGACAAATTTATACGATTCAAACTGGACTTATTAGGAGTTTCAGAAACTCATATCCCAGGGGTAGGAAGCCTGAAATTAGGTGATATAAAATTTGTTTACTCAGGCAGGAAGGATGGGGTACATAGACTGGGAGTAGGGCTCATGATGAATAAGGAAGATGCTAAGTCTTGTTTAGGCTGGGAAGGTATTAACAATAGGATATTAATTACTCATTTTATGACTGAAAATTTCAGGGTATCAGTTATAGTAGTATATGCCCCTGTAGAACCTACGGGTGGAGTAACTAATGACTCAGATGACTTTTATTTATAGTTAAAGGAGCAAATAGACAGGGTCGAAAATCAAAATATGGTGTCGTTACTATAATCTTTTGACAGCCATGTCAGTAAAAATATGGATATATGGTATCCTACCCTAGGTAAATTTGGTGTAGGAAAAGAACACAGTAATGGATACAGACTTTTGCAATTTCGTAGGTATAACAATCTAGTTTTAACCAATACGGTGTTTGGTCATAAAATGGCTCATAGCTTAACATGGTATTCACGTGATGGTAAGACAGCAAACCTTATTGATTATGTTATAGTAAACTGAAGACTGGCAGTATCAATACAGGATACTAGGATATATAGGAGTGCAGTTATTGATGTTAAAGTAAAGATCACCATTTGGTAGTGTCAAGGGTTAATTTTAAGCTCAAATTTCGGAAAAGTACCTACCTCCCGGGAAGTTATGATGTTGGTAGACTCCAACATGAGAATTTGAAAGAAAATTTCCAGGAACAGTTGAATACTAAACTTCAGAGTTTAAACTTTGACAATGTGGAAGATGATTGGAATAATTTTAGAAAAATAATTTGTGAAGTTGCTGAAGGTGTCGCAGGGAAGAAAGCTAGGACTGCAGCTAAGAATATTAGTGAAAAAGTTTTATGTTTAATAGAAAGGAGAAAGGACTTGTACAAGAACTATTTGAGTGATAGATCATATGAAAACAAAAGAAATGTAAAGAAAGTAGAGAAAGTATTAAAATATGAATTAAGGACGTGTGAAGTGGAGGCCATGGATAAAATTGCCAAGGATCTGGAAGATGCTGCTAGACGGCGTAATAGTAAAATATTGTACTGGTATGTCAATAAATTGAGAGGGAGTTGTCATTCCGAACTTGGTCCAGTTAAAGATAGGAATGAGGCCACAATTGGCGATAAGGAAAGAATTCAAGAGAGATGGGCAGAACATTTTGAGAATTTGATAAACCGAGATAGAGTTGCAGGTAAATATATAGTGGAAAATTAAAAAGTTTGTTATACCTTGGATGTGAGGGAAGATTTGTTTGCGAGGAAGAATTAACGACAGAACTAAAAGAATAAAAAAAATAATAAGGCTTCAGGTGCTGATAGGGTAGTCAATGAGTTTCTTAAATATGGTGGCTCTGAGATTGGAAATAAGTTACTGAACACTATGAATATGATTTTTGAAAAAAATTAAGTACCAAATGATCTTACAAGAACCTTAATTAAGCCACTTTTTAAGAAAGGTGATAAAAGTGAGTGTGGTAATTATCGAGGCATTAGTCTGGTCTCTGTAGGTAGCAAATTACTTAACAATATTATACTTTTTAGACTGAGAGATGCCATAGACAAAGTTTTAAGAGAAGAACATTGCGGTTTTAGAAAAGGTATAGGATGCGTCGACCAAATTTTCTCTCTTAGGTTAATAATTCAAAAGTGCCTGAGTTGTCAAAAACATTTGGTCCTTAGTTTTATAGATTATGAGCAAGCGTTCGATTCTGTTGATAGAAGATCAATAGCAAAGGTTTTATCCTTGTATGGTATACCAGACAAATATATTTAAGTCATTAGTGCTATGTGCGAGAATAACACGGCTGCAGTTAAGGTAGGAATGAGGCTAGCAGCTGATTTTGTATTAAATCAGGAGTTAAGCAGGGCTATGTTTTATCTCCCTTTATATGGATTATTTTGATGTATTTTGTATTAAGGAGCACAGGAAAGGCAATAGGAGACCACGGAATCAAATGGGGAGGAAAAATTCTCCTGGAAATAGATTATGCTGATGATTTAAGCATCCTAGAGGAAAGTGTGAGCAATATGAATGAACTTTTAGAGGTTTTGCGAGTTCAGGGTCCTAGAATAGGTTCCAAAATTAATGTTAAGAAGACTAAGTCACTAAGACTAGGAATAAGTGAAGATGAAAAAGTAACGTTGGGTAATGAAAAGATTGATCAAGTGGGCAGCTTCACTTACCTTGGTAGAATTATTAGTAAAGATGGTGGGAGCAGTGAAGATGTTAAAAGTAGAATAGCCAAGGCTCAGGGTGTTTTTTCACAATTATAATTAGAATATTACAAGCTACAGTGATGACAGTAGTCAAATATAGCTCTGAAGCATGGGCGCTTCGAAAAGCGGATGAAGATTTGCTAGATGTATTCCAGAGAAATTGCTTAAGGATTGTTCTGAGTACCCGCCGAGGAAAATTATGCCAAAGATTTGGCTCCACCCTCCTTCAACATCCCATCTACCGATCATTCCTTCCCCCACCTTTTGTCCCTATAAGATCTCGCCCCCCAGGGAGGTGGCTGAGAAAGTTCCGAAACTAACCTCAGTCCACCGTAACACCATTCGTTATAGTAAAAGCTTTGTGCCAAGCTTTGTCAAATATTATAATGATCTCTAGTGTTTTTATTGTTTAGTTTATTTTTATCCTGACGAAGTTTTACCAGATAATTTTATTCTCAATCTCAAGTGTTTTTATCCTCTAGTTTATTTATCCTGACGATGTTTTATTAAACAACTTTATTTTGTTAATTATGACTAAGAGACATCATATTTGGGCTTTGCCCACGAGAGCTATGTCTTGTTTTTTAATTAAATGAATTTGAATTTGACTGACCGTATTTCAAACAATAGGATGTACGAAAAATGTGGTTCAATACCGCTCTCTAGGGCTATAATGAAAGAAAGGTTGAGATGGCTAGGGCAAGCTGTGCGGATCAAGGATGACAGATTGCCGAAGATTTTTCTTTTCGACCAACCGTCTAGGGCTAAACAGAAAGCAGGTCGTCCTCGTATAGGGTGGGAGAAGGTCATAAAGAAAGACTAAAAGAAAATGGGAACTTCGTGGGAGGTTGTAAAAAGGGAGGCTTTGAATAGATTGGGATGGAGGAGGAGCGTGCGTAGCTGTGTTGGCCTCAGGCGGCTTGGTGCTGCGGTGAGTTGTTAGTAGTAGTAGTATAAAAACCTTTGAAGTTATATTTAGTACACAGTTACTTGAACGGTCAAGAAACATCTTATATTCAGTATTTAATTTTTATATAGCAACCTTTATTTTTTAAATTTTCTTATAATCGTACAAAATAGGGCTCTTCAAACGATTCGAGTTTAAAATCTTGTAAACTAGAGTTGATTGAATTGGCCTCTGAATTGTTCGATTAATGCTTCGTCTGTATCTACATGATGGCCCAGTCTGTAGAAACTTATGAAAATTAATGTGTAGGTGCGTATAATTCTTGATACTTATTATATTAATGGTTTCCAGGTGTAATTAAAAGACGGCTTGTTTAACGAATCTTACTGGACTTGTTTCAAATTCATCATTCAAATTCTAAGTAGAACACAGTATTTTATTTAATTTTGATGAATAGTTGAAACATGGAAGGAAAGGTAAGAACTGCGAAATATTAAAACAAAGTTTACCTGCTTTCTCTTCCCCCTCCCCGCTACCAGAAGAAAAAATCCTAAATGTTAAATTATTTCTATGTACACAATCCAAAATTGTTTCAAAATCCTGATCGAGTGAAGACATTGAATCTGACCTAAGGACGTTTATTGTTATGTGACATATTATTATATATGTCAGATATATATATTTATTATTATATAGTATTATATGTTTACTATAGTATATGTTTTTTATTATATATATCGTATACTGTATGTTCTACCACTGCATAAAGTTGCATTTTGGCTTAAATGCCTCCCACGTATCTCTTTTCTCCGTATGCTTCCCGGTTTATTGTCTTTTTATGTATCAGATTTGTTCCTAACAGAGCAAAAAATAATGACTTTCCTTGTTTTCTATGATGCTATCTCCTTCTTGTTTGTCTACTTTTTCAGTCCTAAATTATTTACCACTTTAATTTCAATAATATTGAAACTATTCTATATACTAACAATAACAATTGTATTGCAAAGCTATATACAAAAATGTTACGATAACACAACACAAATTTAAAACAAATTAACGCTGAAAACCGAAGAACAATGTTTTTTTGGAGAGTCTTTTAAATGTTTATTTAGATCTTACTTGTTTATTGTTGAAAAAGACACTCAAAATCTTTTTCTTTTTATTGTACAAAATGCAACAAACATTTGTTTACAACGACGGAGACCACACTGCCTTTCCATCATGCAAACAACAAAAGGGGGTCAATAGACACAATCTGATATCTACAGGGGTGAAACAGAGTTCAGGGGTTTCAGCAACAAACACCAACTGGTAAAACAATAAGGAATTAATCTAAGACAGCGAAATTTTTAACAGAGAAAACTACCTAAGGAGCTTTGCCTCTACCAGGATTTTGCAGGGATTTTAGTTTGTTTTATCAGGTATTATAGTGTATCTTTCCCATCACCCGTATCGCTCTTCGGTATGGCAAAAATAGAATTGTTTAGTTTTAAACGTTTTTATAAATTTTTATTTAAGTCTTACTTGTCTATTGTTAAAAAGGACATTCAAAAGGAACTTAAGGACACTCAATGAGTGAGAAAAGGAAAAAACAATCCTATGATGAACTAGAAGAACCCTCTATCCATCCTCTTATAAAAACAAACTCATTTCTCCGTAAAAAAAAATGCATTCCCCAATCCCTCCATCAAAGACAGACTAATGCTTCTATTCCTCCTTAAAAAAAAACTTACCCCTAAATCAAGGCAAACTCATCCTTCCATCCTTTCATCACAAAAAACTCATCCCTCGACCAAAACAACTCATCCCTCCATCAAAACGAACTCACCCCTTTATCTTTTCATAAAAAAATCATTCCTTCCTCAAAACAACCCCATCTCTCCATCAAAGACAAACTCCCTCCTTAAAATAAACTCACCCCTAAATCAAGGCTAACTCATCCTTCCATCTTTTCATCACAACAAACTCATCTCTCGACCAAAACGAATTCATCCCTTTATCTTTTCATCAAAAGAAACTCGTTCCTTCCTCAAAACAGCTCCATCTCTCCATCACAGACAGACTCATGCTTCTATCCCTCCTTAAAAAAAATCACCCCTAAATCAAGGCAAACTCATTCTTCCATCCTTTCATCACAACAAACTCATCTCTCGACCAAAACAACTCATCCCTCCATCAAAACGAACTCATCCCTTTATCTTTTCATAAAAAACTCATTTCTTCCTCAAAACAGCCCCATCTCTCCATCAAAGACAGACTCCCTCCTTAAAATAAAATCACCCCTAAATCAAGGCAAACTCATCCTTCCATCTTTTCATCACAACAAACTCATCTCTCGACCAAAACGAACTCATCCCTTTATACTTTTCATCAAAAGAAACTCCTTTCTCAAAACAGCCCCATCTCTCCATCAAAGACAGACTAATGCTTCTATCCCTCCTTAATAAAAATCACCCCTAAATCAAGGCAAACTCATACTTCCATCCTTTCATCACAAAAAATTCATCCCTCGACCAAAACAACTCATCCCTCCATCAAAACGAATTCATCCCTTTATCTTTTCATCAAAAGAAACTCATTCCTTCCTCAAAACAGCCCCATCTCTCCATCAAAGACAGACTCATGCTTCTATCACTCCTTAAAAAAAAAAATCACCCCTAAATCAAGTCAAACTCATCCTTCCATCCTTTCATCACAACAAACTCATCCCTCGACCAAAACAACTCATCCCTCCACCACAACGAACTCATCCCTTTATCTTTTGATAAAAAAACTCATTTCTTCCTCAAAACAGCCCCATCTCTCCATCAAAGACAGACTCCCTCCTTAAAATAAACTCACCCCTAAATCAAGGCAAACCCATCCTGCCATCCTTTCATCACAACAAACTCATCTCTCGACCAAAACGAACTCATCCCTCTATCAAAACGAACTAATCCCTTTATCTTTTCATCAAAAGAAACCCATTCCTTCCTCAAAACAGCCCCATCTCTCCATCAAAGGCAGACTCATGCTTCTATCCCTCCTTAAAAAAAAACTCACCCCTAAATCACGGCAAACTCATCCTTCCATCCTTTCATCACAAAAAACTCATCTCTCGACCAAAACAACTCATCCCTCTATCAAAACGAACTCATCCCTTTATCTTTTCATAAAAAGAAACCCAGTCCTTGCTCAAAACAGCCCCATCTCTCCATCAAAGGCAGACTCATGCTTCTATCCCTCCTTAAAAAAAAAACACCCCTAAATCAAGGCAAACTCATTCTTCCATCCTTTCATCACAACAAACTCATCTCTCGACCAAAACAACTCATCCCTTCATCAAAACGAACTCATCCCTTTATCTTTTCATCAAGAGAAACTCATTCCTTCCTCAAAACAGCCCATCTCTTCATCAAAGACAGACTCATGCTTCTATCCCTCCTTAAAAAAAATCACCCCTAAATCAAGGCAAACTCATTCTTCCATCCGTTCATCACAAAAAACTCATCCCTCGACCAAAACAACTCATCCCTCCATCAAAACGAACTCACTCCTTTATTTTTTCATCAAAAGAAACTCATTCCTTCCTCAAAACAGCCCCATCTCTCCATCAAAGACAGACTCCCTGCTTGAAATAAACTCACCCCTAAATCAAGGCTAACTCATCCTTCCATCTTTTCATCACAACAAACTCATCACTCGAACACAACGAATTCATCCCTTTATCTTTTCATCAAAAGAAACTCGTTCCTTCCTCAAAACAGCCCCATCTCTCCATCAAAGACAGACTCATGCTTCTATCCCTCCTTAAAAAAAATCACCCCTAAATCAAGGCAAACTCATTCTTCCATCCTTTCATTGCAACAAACTTAACCCTCGACCAAAACAACTCATCCCTCCATCAGAACGAATTCATCCCTTTATCTTTTCATCAAAAGAAACTCATTCCTTCCTCAAAACAGCCCCATCTCTCCATCAAAGACAGACTCATGCTTCTATCCCTCCTTAAAAAAAATCACCCCTAAATCAAGGCAAACTCATCCTTCCATCCTTTCATCACAACAAACTCAAACCTCGACCAAAACAACTCATCCCTCCATCAAAACGAACTCATCCCTTTATCTTTTCATAAAAAACTCATTTCTTCCTCAAAACAGCCCCATCTCTCCATCAAAGACAGACTCTCTCCTTAAAATAAACTCACCCCTAAATCAAGGCAAACTCATCCTTCCATCTTTTCATCACAACAAACTCATCTCTCGACCAAAACGAACTCATCCCTTTATCTTTTCATCAAAAGAAACTCCTTTCTCAAAACAGCCCCATCTCTCCATCAAAGACAGACTAATGCTTCTATCCCTCCTTAATAAAAATCACCCCTAAATCAAGGCAAACTCATTCTTCCATCCTTTCATCACAACAAACTCATCCCTCGACCAAAACAACTCATCCCTCCATCAAAACGAACTCATCCCTTTATATTTTCATCAAAAGAAACTCATTTCTTCCTCAAAACAGCCCCATCTCTCCATCAAAGACAGACTCATGCTTCTATCACTCCTTAAAAAAAAATCACCCCTAAATCAAGTCAAACTCATTCTTCCATACTTTCATCACAACAAACTCATCCCTCGACCAAAACAACTCATCCCTCCACCACAACGAACTCATCCCTTTACCTTTTGATAAAAAAAACTCATTCCTTCCTCAAAACAGCCCCATCTCTCCATCAAAGACAGACTCCCTCCTTAAAATAAACTCACCCCTAAATCAAGGCAAACACATCCCTCCATCCTTTCATCACAACAAACTCATCTCTCGACCGAAACGAACTCATCCCTTTATCTTTTCATCAAAAGAAACCCATTCCTTCCTCAAAACAGCCCATCTCTTCATCAAAGACAGACTCATGCTTCTATCACTCCTTAAAAAAAAATCACCCCTAAATCAAGGCAAACTCATTCTTCCATCCGTTCATCACAAAAAATTTATCCCTCGACCAAAACAACTCATCCCTCTATCAGAACGAATTCATCCCTTTATCTTTTCATCAAAAAAAACTCATTCCTTCCTCAAAACAGCCCCATCTCTCCATCAAAGACAGACTCATGCTTCTATCACTCCTTAAAAAAAATCACCCCTAAATCAAGGCAAACTCATTCTTCCATCCTTTCATTACAACAAACTCATCTCTCGACCAAATCAACTCATCCCTTCATCAAAACGAACTCATCCCTTTATCTTTTCATCAAGAGAAACTCATTCCTTCCTCAAAACAGCCCCATCTCTTCATCTAAGACAGACTCATGCTTCTATCCCTCCTTAAAAAAAAATCACCCCTAAATTAAGGCAAACTCATTCTTCCATCCTTTCATCACAACAAACTCATCTCTCGACCAAAACAACTCATCCCTCTATCAAAACGAACTCATCCCTTTATCTTTTCATCAAAAGAAACTCATTCCTTCCTCAAAACAGCCCCATCTGTCCATCAAAGGCAGACTCATGCTTCTATCCCTCCTTAAAAAAAAAAACCACCCCTAAATCGAGGCAAACTCATTCTTCCATCCTTTCATCACAACAAACTCATCTCTCGACCAAAACAACTCATCCCTTCATCAAAACCAACTCATCCCTTTATCTTATCATCAAAAGAAACTCATTCCTTCCTCAAAGCAGCCACATCTCTCCATCAAAGACAGACTCATGCTTCTATCCCTCCTTTAAAAAAAAGCTCACCCCTAAATCAAGGTAAACTCATTCTTCCATCCTTTCATCACAACAAACTCATCCCTCGACCAAAACAACTCATCCCTCCATCAAAACGAACTCATTCCTTTATCTTTTCATAAAAAAAACTCATTCTATCCTCAAAACAGCCCCATCTCTCCATCAAAGCAAACTCATCCCACCATCCAGTCAAAATTATCCCTTTATCAAAACGGGCTCATCTTTCCATGAAAACAAACTCATCTAAGCCCATTCATGTTGTGTACTTTTCTGTGCTTTTGATGGTACAGTAATATAGATTATTGTTAATTTGCTTTGAACCTAAGTTCTGACAGAGGAGGATAAATTGGGTCAAGCAAAAACCGCCGAGTGACCACACTATGTAAATTCCGTCCCCATCTCTGAAATAAGTTTCTCTGAGCTCTTTCTCAGAAATTTTCTCCATGTAAAAAAACTCCTTTAAGTACCCTTGTAAGATTGAACTCCTTTAAGTACTCCTTTTTTAAGTACTCCTTAAAAAAAACTCCTTTAAGTACCCTTGCGAGATTGAACTCCTTTAAGTACTCCTTTTTTAAGTACTCCTTAAAAAAAACTCCTTTAAGTACCCTTGTAAGATTGAACTCCTTTAAGTACTCCTTAAAAAAAAACTCCTTTAAGTACCCTTGTAAAATTGAACTCCTTTAAGTACTCCTTAAAAAAAAACTCCTTTAAGTACTCCTTAAGATAGAACTCCTTTAAGTACTCCTTAAGAAAACTCCTTTAAGTACCGTGCTTGTAGTACGTTTTCACTTGTACATAAACAGGCAGGTTTAATTAATTTAAAACATAATTTTATCGGCTGAAGAACCAAATATATCAATTATGATTCATAACAGAAACGAGCCAAATGTTAGCCAAATTAAGACATTTTTGACAAACAGATATGCAGGGCCGTATCCAGGATTTTTGGTCAGGGGGGGGTTTACTAATTTTTGACTTTTTTGGGGGGGTTTTACTAATTTTTGACTCAGTTTTCGACTAATTTTACTGATTTTTACCTAGGTTTTACTCATTTTCGACTTATTTTCGAGTCGGTCAAAAATTTCGGGGGGGGGGTTCAAACCGGGTAACTCCCCCTCCCCTGGATACGGCCTTGCAGATATGAAATACGACTGTCGAAGTGAAATTTAACTCGTGTTTGAACCTAGCCTTACTCTTCCTGATGCAAAACGTTTCTTTTCTTGTGTTATGCATTTTATTGGAGCTATGTAGATTTTTCCCCATCGTCCTTTATATCTATTTTCTTTTTCTGAAATAGTAAGTAAATTGAATGATGAATGATGGTACCATAACGGAAATTCTTGTAAATTCTTAGTAACCTCGAGCTCTGACAAAAGATGTTGTTTCAATGAAACATCAGAAACGTGACTTGAACTCTGAAACGTCCAAGAATCGTTATTTTGATGCCACGCTGGAATAAATGATAGAAAAAGAAATTTTAAGTGTTTTTGGAGAATTTCAGATATAAAAATAAACTCGCTTAAATACCCATATAAGTTGGAATACCAATTGGAATATAAGTTGGAGTTTGTTTTGATAGAGGGATGAGTTGTTTTGGTCGAGAGATGAGTTTGTTGTGATGAAAGGTTGGAAGAATGTGTGTAACTCGATTTAGGGGTGATTTTTTTTTAAGGAGTGAGAGAAGCATGAGTCTGCATTTTAAGCACAGATGGGCCTGTTTTGAGGAAGGAATGTGTTTCTTTTGATGAAAAGATAAATGGATTAGTTAGTTTTGATAGATGGATGAGTTGTTTTGGTCGAGAGATGAGTTTGTTTTGATGAAAGGATGGAATAATGAGTTTACCTTAATGTAGGGGTGATTTTTTTTTAAGGAGGGATAGAAGCATGAGTCTGCCTTTGATGCAGAGATGGAGCTGTTTTGAGGAAGGAATGGGTTTATTTTGATGAAAAGATAAAGGGATGAGTTCGTTTTGATAGAGGGATGAGTTGTTTTGGTCGAGAGATGAGTTTTTTGTGATGAAAGGATGGAAGAATGAGTTTGCCTTGATTTAGGGGTGATTTTTTTTTAAGGAGGGATAGAAGCATGAGTATGCCTTTGATGGAGAGATGGGACTGTTTTGAGGAAGGAATGGGTTTCTTTTGATGAAAAGATAAAGGGATGAGTTCGTTTTGATAGAGGGATGAGTTGTTTTGGTCGAGGGATGAGTTTGTTGTGATGAACGGATGGAAGAATGAGTTTGCCTTGATTTAGGGGTGATTTTTTTTTTTTAAGGAGGGATAGAAGCATGAGTCTGCCTTTGATGAAGAGATGGGCTGTTTTGAGGAAGGAATGAGTTTCTCTTGATGAAAATATAAAGGGATGAGTTCGTTTTGATAGATGGTTTAAAGCTTGTGATTTGTGATTTATTAATTTTATAGATGTACTATTTTGCAACAAACTTTTACATCACGGAACGGTTGGAGCTTTAGATCCCTCTACCAGTGAACTTCCATGGATTAAGATGTACGTTTAGGCGTTCTGTTTTTTGTTTGACCCTCTCTCAAGGCCCTTGAATAATTTATTTTTATATTTTTTTCTAGAGCTTCAATTATGGTGAAGAATTTTGATGATTTTTTTCTTCTTTTTTTTTGTTAAATTTTCAGCTTCAGTAGTGAGACCTTCGGTTTCAAGAGTTTCAGTTTCAATTGTACAAAGTTTCAATGACCGAAAGAGCCTTAACAGAATATGGATCTATGTTTTTTGATGTCCTGTTTTTTCTTGTGACCCTATCTCAGTATTTTTTCATATTATAATATCAGTTCAAAACCTCATAGGTCACTGTTTCGCTGATCAAATAAGCGTCGTTGGGACATATGATTAGTGTTCTTATGCTCTATTTTTTTTTGTGTTTGGCTCAAGGCTCTCGAATGAATTATATTTCTTTTTTTTTCTTTTTTTTTCTTTTTAGAGTTTCATGTATGGCAAAAAGCCTCAGAAGCCAGCCTCATGCCCTGTAGAAATCTACCGTATTATTCTTTCTTGTTGGGACTTGGATCCTTCAAAAAGGCTCGCTCCACAAGCCCTAATGAGGGATATGAATCAGATTTTCTATGGCATTTTTAATGCAAGGAAAAGACATGATTACGCTTACTTAGATGAGGAACTCCCTAAGTATAGTAGAGAAGGTAATATGCACACAATATTTGTATATATTATTCAAATTAATGGTAGCTTTTATCGCTTCGCCATGAGCTGGGTAAAGATTATACCGTGTTTGGCGTTATTCAGATTATCAGGGTTTTTAAAGCAGGGAGTTGAAAGTCTGGTTGAAATTAATGTTCTACGATTCATCTTGGGTTTGTTTACAAAATAATGGTTTGATTATGATATTTTTATGCAAAATTCCTTAACAGGCCAAAAGTGAAAGACATTAGATCCGATTATATGACGGTTTGTGGTTGTATAGTCAGGTGTTGTCGTCATAAAAACCTATTGAAGCTTTGAAATAGTATTAAACTCGTCCTATTTTCTGGCAAAATAAAAAAAAATGAACATGTAAAGGAAACGAGTGTAAATACAGGAAATGGTTTTATTGCTCAAAGTAAGTAGAAACAAGGCTTTTTCTCGAAGGCTGAGGCATCTCCATATCTGCGAAAGAAGCCTTGTAATACTCTCTTCGCAAAATGTCACAGTCAATTATTAAGAGGGTCGTTAATTTTTCAAACGGTCTTAAGACTAAAAAGCTGTTTTGCTTATGGAATTTATTAAGCCAGGAACAACAATTACTGCAGATTCTTATGGGCAATTTTGCGACTTCTGGCTATCAGAAGCTGACTTCAACCCTCGTTCTGATCTATGATTATGCCCGTCTTCACAGTGCTCGTTTAACCCAACTGATCATTTAGCAATTTGAATGACTTCTGGCTATCAGAAGCCGACTTCAACCCTCGTTCTGGTCTATGATTATGCCCGTCTTCACAGTGCTCGTTTAACCCAACTGATCCTTTAGCAATTTTGCGACTTCTGGCTATCAGAAGCTGACTTCAACCCTCGTTCTGATCTATGATTATGCCCGTCTTCACAGTGCTCGTTTAACCCAACTGATCATTTAGCAATTTGAATGACTTCTGGCTATCAGAAGCCGACTTCAACCCTCGTTCTGGTCTATGATTATGTCCGTCTTCACAGTGCTCGTTTAACCCAACTGATCCTTTAGCAATTTGAATGAGACATTTTTGAACCATCACCATATAGTCCTGACTACGCACCAAGTCACTTAGCTCCATAAAATTTTCTGTTATGTCAATTAACATTTGAGAAATATTTCATTCGTCTAGGTACTTTTGTAGGGAAATGAACTTGATTCGACATTGCTATTGGCTTTTTAAAGTCTTTCTTTTTCTATATTGATCCGTCTTATCTTTACTGCCACTTGAGGTTGAAAATAAACAATCGCTGTAAAATAGGGGTTTCATCCTTTTGAGGCTTCGAAGTTGCTTTAGAATGAAAAGATCTAGAGCTATACAAAAACATAGCTAGAAACTGAAGCAGATGAAAAAAAAAATCGGGTGGTTTTGCAATATCTCTTGTCGAATACTGAAATAACAGGAAATATTTTTTCTATCCAAAGGGAAATTATCTCATAATTGATATTATTTTGAGCGTATTTTGTGTTTCTATCAAGTAATATTAACGAGCTATATCTCAAGCTGCTTCCTATATGCACATTTCTTAGGAAACTTTCAAATCAGGCTACTACTGTCAACATAGTATATTAGCAACACAGATTACAATTATTATGTTCATTGAAAAAATGACACGTCTAAAAATTTCTCTTTTTTAAAGTTTATCCAACCTTTGGGCCATTTTCTCTTCTTACGTAATAAGAGTAAAGTAAGAAGTCAGGAAAACTTTTCAGGAAAGAGTTTCGAGAATTTTGTACTTTAAATAAATTACAAGGATATATTTATTGCAAACTTTTAAATAAATAACAGTTATGTTGACAAAGTGGACTGATGAAAGTTTCTCTCTAGATAGATTCGTTGACGATTTTTCTGGTTGATGTCTGAAACGCTTTCTTTTAGTATTTTTTTAAGGTGAATGTAAAGTCTTGTTTAGAAAATAAAGGCTAAAAAATTCTGGATAGTATTTTCTTATATTTTTTAGGTTTTCTTGAGAGTGAACTCTGCAGTATCTCCTCTTTGACAAAGGAAGAGGACAACTCTCTGCAGCTTGGGATTAATGAAACAAAGTTACCCATCAGTCAAATAGGAGTTAGTTGATTTTTCCTTATTCTGTTTTAACATCTCTCTCTCTCTCTCTCTCTCTGTCTCTCTCTCTCTCTCTCTCTCTCTCTCTCTCTCTCTCTCTCTCTCTCTCTCTCTCTCTCTCTGTCTCTCTATCTCTCTCTCTCTCTCTCTCTCTCTCTCTCTCTCTCTCTCTCTCTCTCTCTCTCTCTCTCTCTCTCTCTCTGTCTCTCTGTCTCTGTCTATGTCTATCTATCTCTCTCTCTCTGTATGTCTCTCTCTCTGTCTCTGTATCTATCTCTCTATCTCTCTCTCTCTCTCTCTGTCTCTCTCTCTATCTATCTCTTTCTCTCTTTCTCTCTCTCTCTCTCTCTCTCTCTCTCTCTCTCTCTCTCTCTCTCTCTCTCTCTCTCTCTCTCTCTCTCTCTCTCTCTCTCTCTCTCTCTCTCTCTCTCTCTCTCTCTCTCTCTCTCTCTCTCTCTCTCTCTCTCTCTCTCTCTCTCTCTCTCTCTCTCTCCATCTCTCTTTCCCTCTCTCTTGGCATCCTCCTATTTTGCTTACTTTCTCTGTTAACAGGCTAATTAATTATTTCAGCTGTATTGAACTATTCAATTTAGTTGAGTATAGCTATAGTAATAGTTATATGCTTTCAAGTTAGCTATCTTGTCTTGTCTTAAAATAAAATTAAAGTGAGTTAGAATGACATTGACAAGGCTAATGCTTTATGATTTTTATCAAGTAATGATAGAGTTAAATCTCCATTTTAAGATAGATTAATAACTACGTGTTTGTAAGTTTATTGTCTAGTTTTTTTTTTTTTTTTTTTTTTTTTAAAGAGAATTAAACTGAGCACTTGTTCGATATTAAATAAGCCAATTCTTTGACCATTCGTTGAATTTCGGAAGTCATTACCAGGTTGTGTTACAATGGACGATCAGCTTATCATAGTTTGAAGTATGCATAAACGAATAAAATGCATGGAATTTTATCTATTTTATAATTTTATCTATTTTATCTATTTTATATTTTTTTCTATTTTATCTATTTTATAATTTTATCTATTTTATCTAGGAAAGTCTCTATTACTACTACTAACAGCTCACTGCAGGACCAAGTCGCCTGAGGTCAATGCAACTCTGCACGCTCCTCCATCACAATCTATTCATTTCCCTCCCAAAAGTTCCATTTTGCTTTAAAGCATTTAAGTTCTTTTATTAGGTTCAACATAGAGGAACATCCAAAGAGGATTTAAACTGATAGGAATGGAAACTTTCGTGTAATTTATGTTTAATATGAGTGAAAAACTAGTAGTGGTATTAAAAATATTAGACTGAGAAACTAGATAACCGAATAAAGAGCTTTGATTCATTAAAATTTGAACTTCCATTGAGTCTGTGAATTGGCTTACATCACTTAACAGGCTATGATAACGATGATTGTGAAGCAAAAAAAGGAAGCGTGGGAAATCATAATTAATCATACAGGGTACTTAAAATATATATAAACAAAATCAGCTCACATTTATTTTATAAGTTATTTTGGGTTGAGGGTGGGGGGGGGGGGTTTGAGAGAATATCCGTCCTAACTCTTCCGAAAAGTGACATATTTTTTAGTTTTTAAGGTATATTGTTGGTTATAAGATAGTTAAGAATTGGTTAGAATGCTGAATGCCGGCTAGTTCAGACAACATGAAAACGAATATATATTATGTCCCCTTGTGGCAAAAGGGATTCTTTTTTTCTTGCAATCGATTAAAACTAAATACAACTGATATTTTCATTTATTTTTCTAGAATTATCTTAATTTTTAGCTGAGAAACACTAGATGGCGCTTTATTATTATTATTATTAAATCGAGCGTTCTTTCTAATCTGTTTTTCATACTCTTTGAGATTATTTTTAAGGTGACAGTGAGCAATGCCTGAAACTAAAAAAGGAAACAACTCCCCATGTTATGAATGTATGGGGGGGGGGATCTTAGAATCAGTCCTGCCACTCCACTCAAAAATCAAAATTCTCCCAAATTTTTGGGTAATTTTTATTCAAATCCTCAAATAAAATTAGATTTTTTTTTATTATTGGGATATTCTATATCCTGGTGTATTGATTTCTCTGTAATGGTCTTTCAATTTTTACCATATCTATATTTTGCTCTAAAATAAGGTTTACCATGTCACAGGTGGTATTCAAAAACTTAAATACCTAAAAACTAAAAAAGGACAGACTAGAAAATCTCTGTTCACACGTGAAGAAATTAAAATGAGGGAAAGGGTGACACCGGGATTTACAGAAGTCTGAGCCAGAAAATCGTGAGTACTGGGTTTTTACCCATTATACACTATTGTTCTGAGTATAAACCCAGAACTGGGTTTACATGATTGAAAATGAGTATAAACAGCCTTTTTGGAAATCAATTTCCTTCATCATTACTATTTTATTTTCAGTTCTGGAATACGATGACTTCGGGTTTCATTTTGGATTCTGGAACCATCGGCAGCATAAGTGACTATTCAATTTCATCAGATGTTAATGACATCTACGTTCTTGGAAAAGATCAGCTTCAAATTGGGACAAGAATTGGACGGGTATATTTGCATTTTCTCTGCGTTCTCCTCTATATTTTCAACTCCTCTCCCTATTAATTTTTCATTTGTCTATTCGGCTCTGCTCAGTGGTGTTAAATCACAGAAATTAGGGAGGGGGACAATTTTTTTCAACTTTTCCAATAAAAATAATAAAAATTCACTATTCAATAGAAGTTCCGAAAAAAAGCATTTTTCAATATCTGGGCAAGTGAGAGGAGCAAAAAACTGGGGGGACAAGTTTCCCCTTGCAATTGACTTCTCCTGCTCTGTATTAAAATATTAATGTAGGTGACGTGCTTTCATTGCCATCAAGGGGCTTAACCTGCCACCTTGAGAAATGGCTACTGATAGTATGTATAGTTTGAACAGGAAGTATGAAATACAAATTAATTAAATTTTAACCTTCATCGTAAATATACGATATTCAAACCAATGCGACTGACGATTTTTATTTGGTTATGTTCCTTACTAACATGGATCGACAACATTTTTCACATATTTGCAATTTGAATTTTTTTACATTTGCCAAAAAATATCGCAGCAATTAATGTTTAGTTTATAAGTTTATGCTAAATTAAATTAATTAATAGGCGTTTTGAGAAAAACTATCAAGTGAGGAAAAATTGCCATTTGAAGCTGATTTGGGAATGGTTACTCTTATTTTGATTAATCTTAATGGTAAAAGTTTTTTGCGAAGACAAACTTATGGTAATTTCAAAAAATAGTCGGAAACTCTACAAAAATGTTGTCGGATCGAAATAAGAACTGCACCATTGGAATTATCATAGCCGAAAACCCAAGGAGAATTATAGTCCCCCAATTTGGGCTACAAGGAAAATCACTTTTTTTGCATGGAAACCAGTGATGTGTCTTCTTTTCTTTTCGCCACCGCTTGTCGGGCATTGGATCATCATAGAGAGCTGTTTAAGGGCTCATTTGAAAGGAAATTACTGTATGTACTGTCTTTTTCAAGTAATAGGAAATAAAAAGTAACGTCTTGGTTGCTATTACAGGAATGTGAATACAATCCAACCCCTGGAGGAGGGGGGGGCTCCTAAACTACTGGTATCAGAACAACTACCATAAGCAATTATCCGATCTATTCCATACTTCGTGGAAAGTAAGATCTAGTATCCTAGTTAAGTCTTTGGAGTTTAATCCGGTGTGACTTTTACGAGGGATATAACACGGTGTGACTTCTACGAGGGTGGGGCAAATCATAGTTATCACGATATTTACAAAGAGAGGCTCTCAGGGATCAATCATACGTTACGAAAAATAGGGCCTTGTGGCTCTATTTGGCTTTTGTGTGTTTAGATTCGATCAAACCTCTGTGAGGAATGGTCTTTGAGGAATCCTGTATCTACTATAACAGGTTATTGGGTTTCAACAAAAATTGTCGAGAGGTCCCCCTATTGGAGGCTCGCGTTTGTGTACTTGGTGATCTAGACTTGATTCAATCTCTGTAGGGGAAGGGAAATGGGTCTCTAAGTTCTTGCCGTTAAGGAATCTCCAGCCTTGTTTTCACAGGGATCCGGTGAGGAGGATGGAAAGAGGACTTTAATTGTTATCATGGCGACATTTTCCAAAATATATCGTTGGACCTCAGCTAAACTTAGTGGGAGGTAAGGGCTATTATCCTTATTGTGCCTTTTCGTTGGCTTGAACCTCTCTTACTTCTACTCGAGGGGGAAGGGTTGGATGATAAATCTCCTGTTATCAGGATCTGACCTCTGGAGGCGAGAAAGGGGGGGAGGGGATAGGCTCTTTTTATTTGGACCCAAGAGGTTCCTGGATCTTCGCAAAGCTTGAAAGTAAATAAGAAGTTGTGTCATATTGGTATACTGATACAATCTAACTGCTGAGGGAGGAAAAGGAAGCTCTCCAAACCATTGTTTTCAGGACGTGTGCCACAAGGAGTTGTCAAATCTAAGCCAAAAAACGCTATTATATGTCAACAAAACTTGGTAGAAAATAAGAGATAATAAGAGTCGTAATCGTTTCTTTGTGGGTGACTGGATGTAAATGAACCTCATTTTGAATTCAACTCATCTCGAATTCTGGATCCGATTCACTCATCATAAATTCCCCCTAGAACATTTCCTTTTGGGTAATCAAGTTTTTTAATTATTTTTTTTTAATATTTTGTTTAAAATA
This sequence comes from Artemia sp. Qi Xiang Cuo, assembly GCF_049724085.1. Lineage (NCBI taxonomy): Eukaryota > Metazoa > Arthropoda > Branchiopoda > Anostraca > Artemiidae > Artemia > Artemia sp. Qi Xiang Cuo. The sequence goes on from NC_142812.1 coordinate 41,497,877, forward strand.
TTTAAAAAAAATTGTCTTACCGCGTGAAACTGTTTATAGCTTGAAATCATGCACATTTTACTATTTTCCTATTATCATATTATATCGGTGAATGTCGTAATTTTTAAAATGACTCGGCCTGCGCGGAAAGATTTTCTCCCATAGACTTGCTAGCTTCGTTATTTTAGACTAGCCAAAGGTTTAAGAGATACATACATAAAAAGCGGAATAGAATAGCTTCTTATTTATGGTACCATAAAGGGGTCTATATTCATCTTTATAACTTTAGTTTTCTAGTTGTAATGCTTCAGCTCTCCTTAACACCGGCTTAAACTAAAAAAATTAAGAGCTTCTTCTTTTCCTTTACAGTACTAACTGCAAGTATTGAAATTAGTAAACTTGTTTGTCCAAACAACTTTATCGTGCATTCAAGGCCGTATTCAGGGGATGGGTTAGGGGGTTTGAATCCCCCGTCCCCCCGAATTGTTTGTCCGAGTCGTAAAAACGCAAAAACGAGTAAAAAGCATAAAAACAAGTCGTAAAACCACATTTTTAATGTATTTTTTTGCACCTCCCTTCCCCTGAACAAAAATCCTGGATACGGCCTTGAGTGCATATCTTTTTAAATTGACAGTTCTCTAGTTCGACGCTTCCACGGGAATTATTTTTTTTGTTCCCCATTTTCATCACTATTATTACTGGCTTCTAAACTTCTATAATTTTTCAAGCAATCAAAAATAAATTGTCCATATAAACGTTCTAAAGCAAATTTTATTCAATGAAAAGAAGATAAATTTTCTCGATACTATTTGCAGCTAAACCCAAAATAATATTTTAAAATGTTGTGATTGGTGATGATTGCGAAGAAATGGTGGGGCTAATCCAAATAAACTGGTAAATTGCTCCAATGTAGTCTAGAATCACTGTGCTCTTTATTGTTTTGGACTTTAGGGTCATTATGGAGAGGTCTGTCTTGGTGCTCTTCGACGAAGAAATGGCGAGACACTAACTGTGGCGGTGAAGCGGCTAATTCCTATGCAAAACATGACCGATTCAAACGCCTTTGATGATATGATGCGAGAGTTTGAAATAATGAAGGTGAGCCCAAGTGTACTGCGCCATGGTTGTAGTAGTCCTTCTTTTTCTGCAGTCTTCACTATTGCTATTTTTTTCGTTTTTAAAGTTGTTGTTTAAAGTTCGTTTTGTAAAGTTGACGGTTCTCAAGTTCGACGCTGCCACGGGAACTATTTTTCGGTCCCCATTTTCATAACTATTATTACTGGCTTCTTAACTTTTATAATTTGTTCAAGCAATCAAAAATAAATTGTCCATATAAACGTTCTAAAGCGAATTTTATTAAATGAAAAGAACATAAATTTTCTCAATACTATTTACAGTTAAACCCAAAATAATTCCTATGCAAAACATGACCGATTCAAACGCCTTTGATGATATGATGCGAGAGTTTGAAATAATGAAGGTGAGCCCAAGTGTACTGCGCCATGGCTGTAGCAGTCCATCTTTTTTTGCAGTCTTCACTATTGCTTTTTAATGGATAAACTGTAGCCTAATATTTCACACGATTGGTCTACGATTATGATTCTCTTCTTCTAAAATCTGTTAAACATTGATAACAAAGAACAGTAGTACCTTTTGTATTGATCTTTATAATCAGAAATTAGCAACAATATTAGCAAAGAAATGTAATGATATTTATAAGCAGAAATTAGCTCATATAAGAGTTCCAAATATTCAAATTTATGCTGAAACTCTTTGCTGCGCATCCAGTAAAAATGGCACTATTACGTTAAAGCTCTACTTTATTAAAAAATTCATTTAATAAAAACTGCTTTCATAATTTTGGCCTAGACATCAACTAAATTATGCTAATTTTTACAACTCAGCAGATTACAAGGTGAACGGAATAAGAATGATTAAATGCAGTTACAAAAAATTAACAAAAGAGTTCGTAAAACGATTGGTACGGCATCTCAACGGTTCAGTTGTATTCCTGATTTGGGTAGGCAGACACTTTGTACAAGGAGGTGGCAGGTGGCAAGTGGGAGGTGGCAGCAGCAAACAATGCTTCTGACTCGCTAGTAGCGAGTGCCCAAACTGGAGGAAAGGTTCGTCTTTGTACTCACGGAGAGAGTGCATTTTTAGTGGCTTGAGTGTGGATTTATGAGATACATAATTTGTACCGAGTATGATTTTTGCAGCACGTTTCTGCCCAATTTCAATGTCGCTATTGAGATTCTCTGTATCGTGCACTTGAGGGTCCTAGACTAGACATGCATAATCCAAGTAATGGCCGAACATAACATAGATATACCAGTTTGAGTTGCATAGTAGGAAAAACCCAGGCTCCCCAAAGTAACCAAAGATCTTACGATGAATTTTTCGGCAGACTAAGGTAGCTAAGTGGTTGAAGATGCCTGCTTAGTCTCTGTGAGGTACTGGGTTCGACTGCCTCCGACAGGAACAGTAAGACTGCCGACTTTCCTTCGGTATCCGAATTTTTTGTCTTTTTTATCTACAAACAAAGTCGATCTAAAGTCGAGACAGTTTGTTAATTTGGATTCCCAAGGAATTTAAAGGTATCTAAGAACAGGAGTGCCGATTGCCAGCTTCGATGCTCTTGAAAATCAACGAAATAATGTATTAAAAAAAATAATGTATTCAGGAAGGCATCGCTCACCAAAACTGTTACTCTAGGAAACAGAAGTCAATAGTATATATGTAAGACAATAAAAACAAATCTCAGCTGATTCATTACTTCCATCCCCTACCCCACATAAAATTCTAAAAGTTGAACATTTACTATTTCTAGAAAGAATTGGTGACTCCTCTGCAGGGAGATACCATCATACTGTTTGTTTTATTTATTGGATTTTTAGGCGACCAAATTTAGCTATCTGCTACCCCAATTTTAGATCAAAAAGATTGCTGACCCGGGTACAGAAGGCCCGATTTATTGAGAACCCCAACGACAAGTTTTTAATGGCAAATTTCTATTATTTGTTGTTTTTTTTTAATTAACATAAAACCAAAGTCGAATCTATAACCAAGCAAGGTGCAACGGTCATTTACGCTATCCAATCATCATTTCTAATTTATCAACTTTAGTCGTGAAATAAATCGATAATTTGTGTTATATAATTTAATCACTGATCATAAATGATAGTGATTAGTTTTAGTTATGTAGACAAAGTTAAATAATAAGTAACAATAACATTGCTTAAGCAGTTCCTGATTACTAAGAGGCCTAACATGTTTATATATACAAGGTTGGGAGATGAGGGGACTTGGGCCCAAGAACTCCGTCTGAGGCCCTGCAGCTATAGAAGTCATCAATTCATGCATTGTTTTGAATTCAAAAAGGTATCAAATGCCCGTCGTGCCTCCGAGGTGTATCTTTGAATATTCGGCTCTTATATGATTTATTCGTCTTATTAAGTGCTACTACCCCCAGGGTGGCACGTGTTATGTCAGATCAGAGGCATAATTCTCTGAATTTTGGCCATACTGATTAAAGTCTTGAATTTTGAATTTTGTTTGGATCCCAAATGGAGCCTGAGGGGCGTAAAGGAAGTAAAAGTGAACCCGTGTTGTCAGTTAAAATGGCTCTAGGTGTCAGCATTTTAAGTTGAATGATCTCTCCTCTACTCTTTGTGTATGATGGAAGTCTGAATTTAATAAATGTTGATGATTTTATTGGTTAGATTTAATAATTTGATAAAAGGTGAACCATTAGCTTTTAACTATTTATGACAATTGTAACTGCACTTGAAAGAGACGTAACATCTCTTTATATACAAAGCTGTGGAAGTGAGTGAGCTCCGGTCTTTTCTTCTAATCCCTTCTTAGAGATTAAATAAAAATAAAACAAGGAAAACGAACAGAAATTACTAGATATAAGAAGTGGGAAATTTCCCCCCTTGCACTCCAATCAGCGTGATTGTTGTTCGCACTTTACTGAAAACAATATATATTTTAAGCGATTTCAAAGCGAGAGAGAAATAAAAAATGGACTTTTTGTGAAATAAAAACTCAAGGCCGTATCCAGAGTAACCTGGCTTCAGCTCATTGCCCCTCCCCCATCACCTGAAGGTTAACCTTAACTCGTAAAAAGCTACAAAAATGCAAATAAACTAATGTTGATGCCTTTTGTTAATTTTTTTTCAAGCCCCCTCGAACAAAACACCTAAAAAATGCACCCGGAGTGACGGGTGTTATTGTGTTTCATCCCCCCCCCATCCCCCATCCCCTCACTCAAAGGTTCAATTTTGCTCATAAGATAAAAAGGATACAAAAATGCATATAAATAAATTTTGACACGTTCTGTACAGTTTTTTTTAACACCCCCCCCCCACACACAAAAAAATCATAGCCTCTCCCCCAAAAATAATCCTAGATGTAGCATATAGCGTATAGATATAGATATAGTGTACAAAAACTAAACTGTTCACAATACATATTGTTGTCAAAATTGTAATAATGCTCTGAATAATGAGTATTAAAACCTTGTAATTTATCGGCTTTCTCACTTTAAGGACCAACAAGGACATAGAAATAAAAACACCTTGCCATATACTATTCAAGGCCGTACCAAGGATTTTTTTCGGAGAGGGTTTTATTCAAAGATATTTTTTTTTGGGGGGGGGGTTTAAACAAAAAAAACTCAAAAAACGCATACAAAATTTGTTTATATCCATTTTTTTACATTTTAACGAGTCAAAAAAACATTTTGGGAGGGGTTCAAACCCCCTAACCCCGCCTCTGGGTACGGCCCTTACTGTTTTATGAGGAATAGAGAAAGATTCTTCGACTGTCGCTATCATAATCGCCACCTATGTTATATACAGAGTTATTGTTGCTGAGTTTGCATCTTTGCCCTTAATGGGATAAAGCTTCTGTAGTACTTTGAGATTATTTCCAGAGTGATTTCTACACTCTAATTATAGATTTTTAGTTGAGTAGTATGTGAGGTACCTTCTATAATTCTTAGTATAGGTCTTTCTCTCTGGGTATTCTCGCCAGCGCCATCTTCTTTTTTCATATAGATTTGCTCGCCATCTATTGTGCTATTTCCATATAGCACCATCTTTGTTGCCTGAGTATCTGTTTCTTCTGAATAAGTGAAGTCACATAGTTGCCAAATACAGCATAGTTGCCAGATTTAGACAGTATATTTTGGTACATCAACAGATCACATTGATTCAGCCGTTTTTCGCTCATTTTTAGAGACATAATTCGGGCTACATTTTTCGGAGATAGCCTGTGCAGAAGTGAGCAACAACGAACATTCAAGAGGCCGTACAGTACTAGCGGGATTTTTTATCTTTAAACTGCTGGGATAAGATGATTCGTGTGTTGCACTTACCACGGGTCTTATCTACCGCTAAATCTTTAAAGCTTGTAACGCCGGTGTTGCCAAATTGAACTGAAGGTTTGCTGATAAAATCTTTGCCAAAATAAATAACATAAATATGGTAGAACTCTGCCCACATTGCAAGAAAAATGTAACAGGAGTTCAAGAAGGAATTCAGTGCCGAGACTGCCTAAATTGGCTCCACTTTGGTTGCGCAGGTCTTGCGTATAATAAGGAAGCTGCTGACAAAGTCCGAGGACAATGGCAATGCTATAGTTGCAAATCTTCTAGCAATGACCAATATAAAGCAACTCCTCCAACAAAAGCACAAAGTACTAGAGGGACTCCGAGAGAAGAATCCACCAAAAGCCAAGGTCCCTCGGTAAGCCAGCCTACGAAGCCCAAAGAGATTCCTTTGAGCACTAGTTTCTCAGATAACAACACAGAATGCAGCTACTGTCAAAAAGATGTCGACATTGCCACCTCTTTCCTCTGCTTTTTCTGCAACGAGTGGGAACATGCCTCTTGCTGAGGTATAAATGCCGATCTCTTGCTGGTCATGAAGAGAGAAGACAACGAGTGTCACCTGTTTAAATACGAATGCCTCTCCTGCTCCAAGCGAAAAGTAGCACTTCTACAGCTTCAAGTGCGACAGCTAACAGAAGCTCAACCTCACAGACCTTATGAGGCAACACCTTTGAATCATAGTGAAAAACCCTCACGTCACCACATCCAGCCGACAGTAAATGCAATTATTCAGGTAGAAGAAGAAAAGGAATTAAAAGAACAGAAAAAGTTGAATTTGGTAGTCATGGGTCTAACTGAATCTACTGCTGTCAATGACACTACACAGGTTGTCAAATTGACTCAAGAAAATGAGCTCGGGGCAAATATCACTGAAGGGGAGATACTAAAAACTGCCCAGATTGGAAGACCAACAGAAGATGGTAGTCCACGTACTTTGTTAGTTAAGCTAAAAAAAAAATCACAAGAGCTTGAGATAAAAAGGCAAACAATCCTGAGGACAGCTCCAAATCTAAGAAAATCATCAAATGAAGAAACTCGTACCAAAGTATATATAAACCCAGATCTCATGCCCATGCAGAGACAAATGCTCGCCGTGAAGAGACAACAGAAGAGGAATGCCCACACCCAGTGCGATCGTCAAATGGAGATCGGCAGAGCCATTGGAGGCGAGGTAAAGACTCCAACGAAGAGCAACGACAAATATGAAGTAGAATAACCAAAGCCAAACAAATGCCACCATCCTTCAAGCCTAACAAAAAAGCTACTAAAGTAAAAACACTAAAGATACTACATTTAAATGCTGATTCACTGCCAAACAAATTATCAGAATTAAAAATAGAAATTGCAGGAAAGAACCCAGACAGAGTAGCAGTGGTCGAAGCTAAGCCGAAACACTGTCGATATCTCCCAATTTTACCAGAGTTGGCCATCAACGGCTACAAAAGCCACACCTTGAACATAGATCAAGAAGAAGGTCGGGGAATTATTTGCTACGTCTTAGACAATTTATCCGTCCAAAAAGTATCATCAATAACAAATGGACAGGAAATTATTTGGCTTCAGATATCAAACACAAACCAAGCAACTCTAAATTTGACTGTAGTATATAGAAGTCCAAATAGCACAGCCGTGAATGACCAAGTACTCTTTAAAGATATTCACGCTATATGTCAAAGATTAACAGAACCAACTCTCATCATTAGAGATTCCAATTATCCTAACATAGGTTGGGACCTTCCACACCTCCTAGAGCATAGGGGGTCACCCTCACAGAGGGAATTTCTGAAGATAGTGAACGATAATTACCTAGAACAGCTTATTAAAAAACCAACAAGAATCCGAGGAAGCGACAAGCCAACACTACTAGACCTAGTCCTATGCAGTAATACGGAACTAATAAAAGAACTTACTATAGGTGCTCCCTTTGGAAAATCGGACCACGCTACAATTTACTTAGAGGTGATTATAAGTTGCGAAACTATGAGGAGTGTGTGTAGCTGTGTTGGCCTCAGGCGGCTTGGTGCTGTGGTGAGTTGTTAGTAGTTGTAGTAGTAGTAGAAACTATGAGAAAAACAGAAAGGTGGATGTATTCAAAAGGTGATTACAATACCATGCAAACGGAACTAAAAGTTTTCAACTGGACTGAAATACTAAATAACACAGATCTAGTAGATGGCATGTACAGAAAGTTTGCATCCGTAATCATAGACCTTCCAAAGAAGTATGTACCAATAGTCAAAATATTTAAACGACCGCCTCTAAGACGAGAGGTCCTTGACCTAATAAAAACCAAGCGGCAAGCCTGGGAGACGCTCAAGCAGATTGATACTGAAAGTAATCGTAGAAATTATCGCAGAATCGCCAACAAAGTCAGGAAAGTCACTAGACAAGAAGCAAGCGAAAAGAGAGGAAAGAGAGCAAAAAGAGAGGAAAATAGCCGAAAACTCAAAGATCAACCCCAAGGCGTTTTGGAACTTCGTTAACTCAAAAAGAAAAGAACAGCCGGTTATTCCCGATCTTAGAAACTCAGCAACAAATTTAACAATCAGATAAAGAAAGAAAAGCGAGCAAAAATGGGGTTTTTATAGGCCAAATGAAAATACTGAAAAAACAAAGCGAATATTTCGAGAGGACAAACGCCTTTCTTCTTCAGCGCGAAACGAAACGATGTATCCAAGGAAAGTGCCGAAGAGAAAAAAACAACAACAAAAAACAAACGCGGAAAGTCGATGTAAAAAGAACCAAAAACCAAAGAAAAAACCAAAAACTTAAAAGATAAATAAAATTGATTAAAAGAAAAAAATGATAAGAATTAAAACAAAATACTTAACAAACATAAAAGTAAGTTATTTCCCAATATCCGAAATTTGCACAAAATCCAAAAAAAAGAACTGTCATTGACGAATACTAGCGAACAACTGACAAAGACAAGGAAACAATTCATTCACTCAAAAAACAAACGAACCAGCAATTAAATAAGTTGGAGAACTATGTCATTTGATTTCGGATTTTAATTAATGTATTTCTTGCAGACACCCTTTGAGACCTAGGGGGTTGTTCACGGGTATGATTAGATGACTGGGAAAGTTGTTCAAGGTTTATTTCAGGGATTACTACAGTATCGGCTTCTCTTTTGAGAAAACCGAAATATGGCTCGTTTATTCTTAAATCACTGGAATCTCTGTTTAAATATATACCTAAATGTTGTTATTTATAAATTTAAACATCTTCTCTTTAGTGCTGGACAATACCTTTGTCATGCGAAATAAGACTAGCTTGATTAAACAAAATAGTATGGTCTGGTTTTTCAAAAATGTTCTCTGCAAGGGTAGAGTCAAAATTTTCTGTTTTTTTCCGCTTTTTAAGTGTGTTATTAATTGAACTAGAGTGCTGAGTTAATCTATCCGTTAGTCACTGATCAGTACTTCCGATATACCAAAGACCACACGAACAAGGAATTCTGTAGACACCGGAGTTTTCACCTATCGGGATAGGGTCTTTACCTTGATGAATTTGGGACCTGATAGTTTTTCTGGGTCTATAATAAGTGTAAATGTTATTTTTTCTTAGATTTTTGGAAATGTGGTCTGAAACCCCTTTAACGTATGGGAGACCAAGATAAAATGAATTTTCCCTTTGATTTGTGTTTTCTGTGGAACTATCTGATAATCTTTTAATGCGTTTTGCAATTACAGAATTTATTAAACTAATTGGATAACCATTCACAAATAAAATATCTCTAAGGTGGTTGAGCTCCAAATCCAAGAAACGTGTTGAACAAACTTTGAATGTTCTACCTACTAGAGAAGTGACAACTGTTCTTTTCACAACAGGATAATGACGAGAGGAATAACTAAAGTAACGGTCATTGTTGGTGGGATTTCTAATGACACTAAACTCGAAACGTGAATCATTTTGGTGCACCAGAACATTTAAGAAAGAAAGACGGCTCTCTATCTCTGATTCCTGAGTAAATTTCATTTTTCGATCCAAGGAGTTGAGCAAGTAAAGAAAAGAACCCAGAGACTCGTCACCATGCTCCCATAAATAAAAAATATCATCTTTAAAACGAACCCAAAATACAGGTTTATAAGAACTTTACAAAATAGCCCTTTCTTCAAGGTCTTCCATGAAGATATCAGCCTGTATGTGAGAAAGGGGGGCACTCATGGAGAGGCCATTCTGTCTATAATAAATGCCTCTATAATGGAAGCAAAAGAAGTTCTGTTACAAAGGGCTGTAAGCGAAAGAAGTGTCTTATTCGAAAGAGTAGATTTTTCTGATATAGATGGGTTAGAATTAAGTTTTTGCTCCAAAATCAGTTCGGCCTTTTGAGGATCACAATTGGTATGCATTGAATCTGCATCAAAACTGCCAATTCTTGCATTTGGTTTAACCGAAACTTTCTTTACCTTGGAAACGAAATCAGCGGAATTTTTAATATAGGATTTTTGAGCCTGAATTAGGGGGAGAAATACACCTGATTAAAATTTTCCTATTATTGTTGTAGGAGAATTAAAAGATAAAATGATGGCTTGAAGTGGATAACTGGGTTTATGAATTTTAGGAAGACCGTAAATGCGAGGGGACGTGCAGCTGCAATGGTAAAACCTTTTGAACAACTGATCTGTAATTTCAACTTTTCCTTTTAGATAAGAAAGCTTTTTTTGGACTTCCTGTACAAATTTTTCTGTTGGATCGGTAGCTAATTGTTCGTATGTGTTAGAATCATTTAAAATTTCTCTGACTTAAAACCCCATTTTTGCTCGTTTTTCTTTCTTTATGTGATGTCAGGCCAATGTGGTTTAAGAAATTATCTTTAACAATCAGTGACCCAATAGCTAAAGCCAACCTACTAAATCAGCAGTTTTCCACAGTTTTCACAACAGAGTGGGACAAAGATGAAAGTCAAGAGCAATGTCAGCCACTAGTCGCAGGCAAATTTGAAGAAATAGAACTGACAATACAAATGGTCTACTAAAAACTAAAAAATCTAAACCCTTACAAATCAGAAAGTCCAGATGGCCTACATCCTAGAGTACTCAAAGAGCTGGCACAAGAAATTGGAGCGCCATTGCACTGCATTTTTGTCAAGGCGCTACAAACAGGGAGCCTTCCTGATACATGGAAGCAAGCAACGGTGATACCCCTCTTCAAAAAAGGAAGCAAAACAGATCCAAGTAATTACAGACCTATCAGTTTAACCTGTATCACATGCAAAATACTAGAATCTTTACTCTGCGATAATATATTACAGTACCTACTCGAAAGAAGCCTCATTTCACCCTCACAGTTTGGATTTCTCAAGAAAAGATCAGCAGAAAGCCAGCTACTTGTCGCTACAAACACCTGGAGTAAATATATGGATAGTAGGATGCAGGTAGATATTTTATACTTAGATCTCAGAAAAGCCTTTGATAAAGTCTCACAAAGTTAACTTCTTCGAAAACTACAGTCTATCGGTGTTGGCGATACTATTCTTAAGTGGGTTCTCAACTTTCTGAAGGAAAGATCTCAGCGAGTGAGACTGGAGGGATATCTTAGCAGCAATGAGACAAAAGTCACAAGTGGAGTGGTTCAAGGTAGTGTTCTGGGGCCTTTACTATTCAATATTTACAAAAATGATCTCCCAAATAACATAGATTCAGAGATACTGCTTTATGTAGATGACACAAAAATCTTTCGCGCAATAACAAGCTTTGAAGATACAGAAATACTACAGCAACACTTAAACAAAATAGCAGAATGGATGAAAAAAAGGAGCATGGAAGTGAATACAGAAAAAAGTTGTCACGTTCGGCTAGGCCCAAAGCCCATTTCTCGGCACTACTGCTTTGAAGAACAACAGATACTTATAAAAGAAGAAGCGCGAGACTTGGGAGTGACAATAGACAGTGACATGAATTTCACCAATCACTACGAATCAATCATCTCTAAGTCATCACAAGTCTTGGGAATTATTCAAAGAAATTTCTCTCTTACTGACTCAACACTGTTTTCTCTACTCTTCAAATCGTTAGTGAGACCAATGATCAAATATGGTCATACAACAACCAGACCGTTTTTTCAAAAAGAAAGCAATGCAATAGAAAAAATCCAAAGGAGGGCTATTAAATTTGTTTCATCACCTAGAGACTTATCATATCAAGACCGTTTGAAAAAACTGTCGCTCCCAAGCCTCTCATACCGATTTTTGAGAGGAGATCTTATTGAAGCATACAAAATATGCAACAGATACTACAACAACATCCCTCCAGAAGAGATAATAACATTCAAGAATAATAACCTGAGAGGTCACGAGTTTAAGCTAACCGAAGAACGTCAGAAGAGATGTTGGTAAATGGGCATTCAGCAACCGCATTGTCTCCGAGTGGAACGCACTACCATCAGACACTGTCAACTCAGATTCAGTCAATACATTTAAGAACAAGATTGCCAATCATTATAGTGATAAAGCATTTGATTATTTAAATTTTTGTAGATAGAGGCGCAAGCCTGTTTTCGCAATATATTATTATTATTATTATAGGTTTCTACTAATATGGAGTCACACGACTCCCAAAAACATGCACTCAAACACCACAGTAGAAACCTACTCTTCGAAAACTATACCTGAATGGGATCCCACAAAGGAGCCTATTCTAGGAGCCATCGACATGAGTAAACTAGGTCAGCATTCCCCGTTACAAGAAAGGACAAAGAAAGTAGGAACAAAGTGAAATAGTTCTTTGTTTTAAATGGATTATTCTTTGTACACTATTCAGGTTGAAATTAAACGCTGAACTACCAATTTTTTAGTCTTAAGATTGTTTTAAGCTTTCAGTAATATAGCACATCAAAAAATGTAACTTTCTTAATATAATAGCTTAATAGCTATAATATATAATTATCAGTTATTAATGTTGTTTTAGAACAAACTTATCTTGTCTTGTGTTTTTTTTTAAACAAAAATATCAGTTTTGTGTTCACTTTCCCGTTGAAAACTCAAAAGCCGCTCTAATCCTTTCATCCTACGACATGAAACGACAAAATAAGTTTAAAAGGTTTTAACTTTAATGAATAAAAATTATTAAAATTTTAAGGAATACATATCAGTATACTAAACTAAAAGACAATCCACAGCCATTTTTTTTTCAGTAAAGTGCAAATTATGTTCTGGTCTTGAGAAGGTATGGAGGTTTTCAAAAACATAATTTTCAGACCTTTAAACCACGCCGAACAAAATGATTATCTCAAAATTTTGACTAGATGTGTTTTGGGAATTGATGGGCGTGGGGGGGGGGCTTGTTGTCCTCCAATTGCTTTTGACTAATAAAAAAGACATTATCCCTTTGAATGTCCAATCAAATGAGCCTTTTTTGACAACAAATGGCCATCTCAAAATTTCTATCAGATGTATTTCGGGAAAATACGAGGTGTAGGGGACATCCATCCTTTGATCACTCTAAATCTTAAAAAGGAAACTAGAACTTCTGATTAACAATTCCATGAGCCGCCTTGATCATAAATCAAATGAATCCCATCCGAAGTTTATATGATCACCTTTTCTAGGGCGGGGGGGGGATGTCATCCTCAGAGACATAATTTCTGGACCCTGCAATTACGCTGAACAAAATGGCTATCTCAAAATTTTAATTAAATGTGTTTGGGGAAATGGGGGGGGTGGGCGGAGGGATTAGTTGCCCTCACTTTTGAATATTAAAAATGGCACTAGCCATTTCAATTCCCAATCGAATGAGCTGTTTTCGAAGTTTCTACGACAACAAATGGTCATCTCAAAATTTCTATCAGGTGCATTATGGGAAAATACGAGGTGTGGGGGGGTATACACCCTCCGATGACTGGATTTTAGAAAGAGCACTAGAACGTCTGATTACCATACAAATGAGCCCCCTCCGAAGTGTATTCGATCACTCTTTCTATATATACCTTATTTGCCCCCAAGGAATAAATTACAACCCTTGCCCTGAGGGGCCTGGGGAGTTGTCATCCTCAAAGACGTTTCCAATTGAATGAGGTCGAAGTTTGTATGACAACAAATGGCCATCTCAAAATTTCTATCAGATGTATTTTGGGAAAATACAAGGTATGGGGGGCGGTATCCACCCTCGGATCACTCTGAATCTTAAAACCAGCAAGATATTTCTGATTACTATTCCAATGAGTCCCCTCCGAAGTTTATATTATAACTCTTTCTATATATACCTTATATGCCCCCAGGGCATAACTTACAACCCTTGCCCTGAGGGCTCTGGGGGGTTGTCATCCTCAAAGACATAATTTTGGACCTTTCAAATGCGTTGAACAAAATGGCTATCTAAAAATTTCTATTGGATGTGTTTGGGGAAATGTTGGGCTTGGAAGGGGTGTTAGTTACCCCACAGTCGCTTTCGACCATTAAAAAGGGCAATTTCCAATCGAATGAGCCATTTTTGAAGTTTCTACGACAACTTCTTCGATACGAAATGTCCTGGTCTAAAACCAAAAAAAAAAAAAAAATACATTGTGCCCACATCGCTCTTTACATAGGCAGCGCTATTGCGCTGCCCATGATTATAAACCCTCATACCCATATTCTGATTTCAACAGGGTGTAACCTGTCCAACTTTCTACTAAAATTCCTCTATCAAGTCTGTTTTCTAAATTGGCTGGTCGTAAAATTTGATTCCCTTGTTCCAAGGGTGTAGGTGCCACGTAGCATAGGTTGAAGGGGTCGGTGGATGTCCCCGATACGTTTTATCCCCTAAAATGACACTAGATATCAGCTCTCTTTCTCTCTCTCTCTCTCTCTATCTTTCTTTCTATCTCTCTCTCTTTTTCTCTCTCTCTCTCTCTCTCTCTCTCTATCTTTCTCTCTCTCTCTCTCTCTCTCTCTCTCTCTCTCTCTCTCTCTCTCTCTCTCTCTCTCTCTCCTCTCTCCTCTCTCTCTCTCTCTCTCTTCGTTTCTTCGTTTTAACATGAGCTGCACGCCATGACTGTTTATCTTAACTCCCTTATTCATTTTCTAGACTCTAAAGCATCCAAAGATCGTGGAAATAATTGGAATAATCGAATCACCAGAATTTTTGCTAGTAATGGAATACGTTCCTTTTGATTCCTTGCTGAAATATTTGAGATTAGAGGGAGAGAAAATTACCAACGATCAGCTTTTGAGATATGCAGCTGACATTGCTGAGGTAAAGTATCAATTAACAGTATGGTAATTAACTATTCTACCAATAATGCTACCAATAAACACTGAGGGTGTCCAGTGTTTGACGCCCAGTTTCTATATACTTGGAATGCATGTGCTGCGTAAAGTGAAGTCCACATCAAAGTAACATGATGGACAATAAATTATGTAAATCTTATGTTATATTGTAAATACTTGTATGAGTTTTAAAATTGTTTTTTAGGGGGGGGGGGGCTCTTCCAACTTCCTTGAAATGTATTGACACTAAATCACTACAATATCTTTGATTAGTTTTTTTCAGACTCTATTGAAAACACCAAAAGTTTTATTCATGTCTCTCTGTGAGTTATCTCTGCTCTTTTAGTTCTTCTGGACAGTTTAATATTTTGCTTGCAATCAGTGCTTGGTTAGAAACGCCACAATGCCTTATAGGATGTGGAATTGTTTCAAAATACAATTTTATCAGGAAAAAACTCGTATCTCTAGGACGGTTTTACATAATTCTATTCAAATCAATTTGGTAATCTGTAATAATCATTTTCTCAACATGTGTCCTTAGTCTTTCTCACTGCTCCTTTGGGGCAGATTTACACAGAAAGTATGTGAAGTACCGAACAACATATACAATACCGATGTATGTGCCTGGTTTTGTACGTGCCTTTTTCGATTCGGATTAATTCAGAGACGCATTACTTTTTTTCTAAACTCCTGGAATAAGATATGTGTATTTCTGTCGTGACATTCTTACTGCCAAGTGGTTTGATGTATTAAAAACGAATTAATTGATTTCAAACACGCGCTCTCAGTTGTCAGTAATGAAACAATAATGTCTGTTTTTCTTTTTTTGTAAACTTCTATCTTTTATTTATTTGTTTTTGCAGGGGATGGAATACTTGGCCGAGAAAAAAATAGTTCATCGTGATCTCGCAGCTCGCAATATACTAGTCGTCAATGAGACATCTGTAAAGATTTCTGATTTTGGTCTGGCCCAGAAGGTGGGTGAAACTGGGTTTTATGCTTTCAAAACTCTACGAGATCTCCCCTTAGCCTGGTAAGTTCAACTTGTTCAATGATTTCTTGTTTTGTTTTTTATCATCGTTCCACATTGTCCATTTTCATAAAAAATGGTGTGATTCTGGATAATATCCTTGTAACGAACTTGATTAAAATTGTATATCATGAAGAAGCGAGATTTAACAGAGACAGTGGCGTTAACTCGCCAGAATTACGGAGGGAGTGGGGCAAAATATGTCTTTCAGTATCTAGGGGAGAAGGGGGAAAATCCTTCGTTTTTTTCGGTTCCTTCAATGAAAATATAAAAAAGGGATTTTCAATGAAAATACCCCGAAAAAAGTGCTTTGCGAAACCTAAGGGAGGGGCGAAAATTGGATACACGCCCTCCCTCAATTTATGACATTAGAAAGGAAATCTACCCATCTTCGTATAATATCCTAGCATGCCAATCTTAGTGTAATAATAAAGTGATAATAACTGTAATAATAAAGTATAATAATAATAATTTTTTTCAATTGGATTAATTCACGATAAAATGGCTCCTATATTCCATGCAACTATACATGTTCTTTCTTCGTAACGATTTGCATAATAGGCAACAATAAACATATATCATGATTATCAATATTTTATAAATTTCTTCGATCATCAAGGTTCTCAAATTATAATTATCTAAGGCTTAAATTTCAGGTATGCTCCGGAATCCATTGGACATTATAAATTTTCAAGTCAATCCGATGTTTGGTCCTATGGAGTGACAATGTTTGAAATGTTTAGTAGAGGAGATGAGCCTCAGTTGGCGGAAAATGACCAGTTGCTCAAAGTCCTTGAAAGCGGGAGGAGGCTTCCATGTCCACCTTCTTGCCCTCAGGTACCTTTTTTGTTATGGATTAAGTACCCTATTTGGTCGCCAGCTGTTATTTAAATTTAGCTGGATTTACTAAGATAGAACAAATATGAAGACTATTATAGACAAGCTATGTTTGATCTGAAAAAAACATTTCACATGTGTACAAGGGGGGGGGGGGGGTAGAATCAGAGTTGGTGCCTATAGCTGACCCCCTTCAAAGGTTGAACATTTTTAATATTTTTCTCACAACGGCCCTGAAACGTGTGTAGACAGAAAGAGGCTGAGGTATCGGCCCCAAAGGAACCTATGGCATTCTGTAGTGATACGCATACATTATTAGCTTTAAAGAATATGAGTTTTGAGCAATTACTAGTTCTGTTTTAATGTTGCTAAGCAACTACGAAATTGTATTAGTATATCTTTCCACCATTTAAGTTGGAAATAGTCTGCCGACTGTTAAAACACCAGAAGAATGAACGGCTCATTGAAGTCAAGAGCAATCCGTGGTACTGCTTGGGGTAGCTTTAAATCATTAGTTTAATCTGTTACTTTCAATTGGCGGAGTAAATTGGTGAAGAAAAACTTGGTGGATGTTCAATAGTGACCAATTAAACTGAATAGGCTGAATACAAACTGAATACAAACCCTCTAAGCATTATAATCCAAAGAAGCTCCCAATGTTTGGTCGCCCAATATTTCACTTGCGGTTGCCAATCAGAGACAGCGCAAAAGCGCTGCCTAAGAAAAAAGCGATGTGGGCACAATATTTTTTTTCTTTTTTTTTGGTTTGTTTTAGACCAGGGTACTTTGTACCGAAGGAGTTGTCGTAGAAACTTCGAAAAGGGCTCATTTGATTGGAAATTAAAAGGGCTAGTGCCCTTTTTAATAGTCGAAAGTGATTGGAGAGCAACTAACTCCCACCGTTACCCCTAACACATCCAATCAAAATTTTGAGATAGCCATTTTGTTCAACATAGTCGAAAGGTCCAAAAATTATGTCTTTGAGGATGACAACCCCCCACAGCCGCCAGGGCAAGGATTTTAAGTTATGCCCTGGGGTTATATAAAGTTTATATAGAAAGGGTGGTTGTAAATAGTTTGGAGGTGGCTGAGTAAACCGGTACTCGGAAGTTTTAGAGCTTTTTTTAAGATTCAAAATGATCGGAGGGTGGAAACCTCCCCCCCTCCCCCTGCGCCTCATATTTTCCAGGAATGCATCTGATAGTAATTTTGAGATGGCCACTTGTTGTCGTAGAAACTTCGAAAATGGCTAGTGCCCTTTTTAATAGTGAAAAGTGATTGGAAGGCAACTAACACCCCTTCCACGCCCACCATTTCCCCGAGCAGAAATTAACATAAGTTGGGCTCAAAACCCCTATGCCTTCCCAAGGCCAGAACATAATTTGCAATTTACTGAAAAAAATATAAATGAATGTGAATTGTCAGTTTAATATACATATACTGATATTTAGTAATCAAAATCTTAATATTATTTGATTTATTAAAGTTATAAAAGTAAAAACATTTATATTTTTTCAGTAAAGTGCAAATTATGTTCTGGCCTTCAGAAGGCATAGGGGTTTTGATCCCAACTTATGTTAATTTCTGCTCTTTTTGAGTTTGACTCGGTTATTTATTGTAATTTCTGTTCGTTTTTAGTTTCATTTATTTGTCGATGCTGATTTGTGGTAGTTTCACGCTTGGTAGATTATTTGATTTTATGTTTGCTCATTTTTTGTTTAATGGAGTTCTTTACTTTTCTTTGAAAAACTTATTTTGTGGAAAAAGTTTTTTTAATTAGTGTCAATATAAAACGAACAGAAATTAATTAAAAAAAACATTTTCCATAGAATAAAGTTTCAAAAAAAAGTAAACAGCTCCATTAAACCAAAAATGAACAAAAGTAGAATCAAATAATCTACCAAGCATAGAGCTTCCACAAATCAGTATCAATAAATACATGATACCCAAACGAACAGAAATTAAAATAATTAACAGATTCAAACTCAAAACGAGCAGAAATTATTATAAGTAGGGTTCAAAACCCCTATGCTTTCTAAAAGCCAGAATATAATTAGTACTTTACTGAAAAAAATTCAAATGAATGTGCATGGTCAGTTTAATATACATATTCTAATATCTGTTTCTTTAAAATGTTAATTAATTTTTGATTTCTTAAAGTTATAAAATTGAAAATTTAAAAGAACATTTTCAGTAAAGTACAAATTATATTCTGGCTTTCAGAAGCATAGGGGTTTACAACCTTATTCATATTGGAGCCCTATTACCAATTACCACGAATCAGTACCAATAAATAAATGAAACACAAAACAAATAGAAATATACAATGAATAGCCGAGTGAAACTCAAAACGAGCAAAAATTGACAATGAGTAGGGCTGATCACCCCCATGCTTTCTGAAGACCAGAACATAATTTGCGCTTTACTGAAAAAGCTTAGATTGTCAGTTTGATTGACATTTACTGATATTTATTCCTTAAAGTTTTAATAATTTTTGATTTATTAAATTAAAAAAAGTGAAAACATTTAAAAGATATTTTGTTTTCAGTAAAGCGCAAAATATGTTTCAGTCTGGAGAAGGCATGGGGGTTATCAACCCTACTCATGTTAATTTTTGCTCGTTTTGAGTTTGATTCGACTATTTATAGTAATTTATTTTCGTTTTGTGCTTCGTTTAGTTATTGATACTGATTTGTGGTGGTTTTACGCTCCGAAGATTATTTGACTTTATTCTGATCATTCTTGGTTTAATGGAGCTCTTTACTTTTCTTTGAAAAACTTGCTTTGTGGAAAAGTTTTAAATCAATTTCTGTTCGTTTTTATTGACATAGTCTTTTTCACAGAAAAAAAAAATATTTTATATCTTTTCGGTGTTTTCCATAAGATTCCATAGTTTGGCTTGCTATTTGTATGTTGGAGAAACTTTCTCACCAATTTTTAATCCTGACACAAGCAATATTTTTTAATTTAATTTTACGGCTTCTGAAATTGACCTGAAAAATAAAACTTAATATCATCCCCAAAAGATTCTATTTATGCTCTTTGACAACTTGGATACACTTACACTCTTTCTTATTTTAAATTGTAAGAGCAAAAGTATTGATAGTAATGACCCCCAAAACATTTAATTTAATACCGCCAGTCGTTTTCGATATATTGCTGAGGTGGCTTTTAGACAGACATAAACACAATGCCTTTTGATTTATTTTAAAGCATCATTTAGTTTTAAAGTATAATAGGTCAATTGCACAGCCTGATTGTAGGGGGTTGATATCCCTAATATCTCTAAAGATATATTTGCTGGACTGTTCTACTATGCTGAACAAAATGGTTGTCTCAAAATTTTGACTGGATACATTTGGAAAATGAATGGGCTTGAGATAAGGGTTGCTTGCCTTCCAATCTCTTTTCACTCCTAAAAAGGGCACCAGAACTTTTAATTTTGAATCGAATAAGCTCCCTTAAAAGTTTAAATCATATTTCTACCTATTACAGAGTGGTGCTGCCTATCATATTGATTACATGCCCTTTTGAAAACCTGCATACATACAGTTTTTCCATTAACTTAACCTTTTGACAATCCGTATACACATAACATGTTTTGATTTAGTTCAACAATCCTCTCAACATTATCTGAAAGGCTCACCTGAATGCCCTCTGTCTTATTGGAAAGTAAAGTTCAAATCTGCATACCTTTCTCAATAACATATACTGTGTGCAAACAATGAACGGATTGTCTAACCTACAGCGCTTGTCCTGAGGACTGTGGGGAGGTTGACATCCTCAAAGACATAGTTACTGGACCTTTCAACAAAGCTGAACAAAATAGCTCTCTTAAAATTTCGAAGGGTTATGTTTAGGGGAATGACTGGCTTGGGGGGTGGGAGAGGGAGGTGGGGCTGATTGCCCTCCATTCACTTTAAGATCTTAAAAAGAGTGCTAAAACTTTCAACTTCCAATCAAATGGGCTCCTTTCGATCCAAAGTTTATACGACTATCCGTTCCATAAAAAGCTTATATGCCCCGGACATTTAACATGGAAGAGATAGCCGGGATTGTTTCTCCTCCGTTCCCCCTTAAGGTTTTTATTGAATGGAAGGTTGTTTAACTTTAGAAGAGGCTCATTTGGTTGAAAATTGAAAGTTCTAGTTCTTTTTAAGCGTCAAAAGTGATAGATGGCATTTAAACTCTCTCCCTCTCCTACAACCCCTCCTTTCACCAAACGCATATGATTGAAATTATGAGATAGCGATTTTTTTTCAATATAGTCCATAGAACATATAATAATGTCTCTAGGGATGACACAACCCCCAGCACCCTGGAGATAGGGTTGTAAATCATTCTGTGAGTGCATATAAGCTTTTTATTGAATGAGTGGTCGTATAAACATCAGATGGGGCTTATTCGAATTGAAATTGGAAGTTATAGTGCCCTGTTTAAGAGTCAAAGTGATTTAAGATCAAACAGCCCTCCCCTCCACGCTCATCATTTACCTTAACAACTCCAATCAAATTCTGGAGATAACAATTTTGATCATCGTAGTTGAAGGTTTCGGAGATTATATTTTTGAGGAAGACAACCCCCCCCCCCGTACAGCTCTCAAGGAAAAAGTTGTAAGTTATGCCCTTGGGGTATATAAGGTTCTTATAAAAAGGGTGGTCGTATATGCTTTGGAGGGGAATCATTGGATTGGTAATCATTAGTTCTAGTGCCCTTCTCAAGAATCAAAGTAATCAAAGCGCAGCTACCTCCCCCCCCCACACACACACAAACAGGTCGTGTTTGTTGCCTATGATGTATCCAGTCGATGTTTTGAGACAGTCCTTTTATTCAAAATAGTCCAAATATCATATAACAAGGCTTCTGAGGTTGATACAAACCACCAGCCCCTGAGGGCGAGGGTTGTAAGTTAAGCCCCAAGGGTATTTAAGGTTCTTATGGAAGGGATCTTTGTATAAGCTTTAGAGGTGGCTCATTTGGTTGAAATTGGAAGTTCTAGTTCCCTTTTAAGAGTCATTAGTGATCGAGGTCGAGTAGCACCCCACCCAAAAACCCCTCACCAAATGCATACTTTTCACCACATGCATATGATTGCAATTTAGCAATGGCAGTTCTGTTTAAAATAGTCCAAAGAACATATAACAATGCTTCCAGGGTTGGCAGACCCCCCCCCCTCCCCACACCATTGAAAGGGTGCTCGTATTCAATTCAGATAGGTCTCATTTGATTTTAAATCGGAAGTTATAGTATCCTTAGTCAAAGTGATTTGATAAATCCCCCCCCCCCACGCCAATCATTTCCCATAGCAAATATCCAAACAAAGTTTTGAGACATCAATTTTTTCAGCATTGATGAATGGTTCAGTAATTATGCGTAGCAATAGTTGTAGTAGCAGTAGTAGCATTAGAAGCAGTACGCAAATACCACCTTTTTTTCAACATTCCCTTCCACACACGATGAATGTTTTAACTTAATACCCTCAACCGGTTCTCAAGAATTACTGATATGTCCTCTTGACAACCTATATGGGCATAGTGTGTTTCGATTTCTTTCAATACAGTTACAACATTGCCCAAAAGTTTCGCCTTAATACCCTTAGGTTTAATAGTTGTAGTAGTAGCACCATTAAATATAGTAGCAGCAGTAGGAGTTCAGTTAATAGTAACAATAGTAGCAGTAGTTGTAGGAGAAGAAGCATTAGTATTGTGATGCAAATAGTGTCTTTTGGTTAGTTCAACATCCCCCACAACAAGCGTTGCAAGTTTTAATTTCACACAAAAAACTGTTCCTAAGATATTGCTGTTATGCCCTTTTTGACAACCTGCATACAGATGGCAGGCTGTCATCCGTACAACAGATATATTCTCTGAAAATTTCACCTTCATACTTTTATAGGTTGTGGATTTTGAGCTAGCCAGAAGATACTGTGTGTATGCTGTGGATTTTGAGCTAGCCAGAAGATGCTGTGTGTATTCATTTAATGCGGCTTCTATGGTTACTGTAACTAACGACACTAATGGCATTAGGCTAAAACTTTTAGGGAACGTTTAAGAGGAATTTCAATTAAACGAAAAACCTATATGCATACAGGTATTAAAAGGACATATAAGGACATAGGCAGCGACGCTCTATCATAATTAGTAATATCTGTATATTTTAAAGGAGCGAATTTGATTGAAAAATTAAAAGTTCTAGTGCCCTCTTTAAGAGTCAAAAGTGATTGAAGGGCAATCAGCCCTCCTCTTTAGCTCATAATTTTCCAGACACATCCAATCAAAATTTTAAGACAGCCATTTTTTTCAGCATAGCTGAATGATCTAGTAACTACGTCTCTAGGGTCATTGGGTAGGTCAATCCCCCACAGTTATGTATTTTGACCATTATGATTGAACACGAAATTCTGCTTCAAGATTAAATCAAAATGGGCTTCTTGTATTCTGTTTGCTAAAAAGATATCTCCGAAATACATCAAGAACAGCTGATGGTATTAACCTCCAATTCTCAGGGCTACTTCTATCTCTAAGTTCGCTCCTAAGGTTTTACTGATTCAAAAGAGTGTAATTGTATCCAGGCTGTGAAAGAGCATAAATATTATTTTGGGGGGAATGGTATTAACTTTTTTTTATCAGGTTAACTAGAGCATGTATATGACTAAATTAAACACTACTATTTGTGTCATGATTTTCAAAAGAGTTTATGCTGTTAAAAATCGCTGAAAAAGTTTCTCCAGCATATAAATAGCAGGCCAAACTATAAATTCTTAAAGGAAAACCAGAAAGATTCAAACAATTATTTTCGTTTTTCCTGGAAAAAAACTATCATAGGCAGCGCGCTAGCGCTGCCTAAGTAAAGAACAATGTGGATACAATGTGTTTTTTTTTCTCCATACCCGGGCAGTTCGTATCGAAGTAGTCGTCGTAGAAACTTCGAAAAGGGCTCATTCGATTGCAAATTGGAGCGGCTAGTGCCCTTTTAAATAGTCGAAAGTGATTGGAGGGCAACTAACCCCTCCCCCAACGCCCATCATTCCCCCAAACACCCAAACACATCCAATCAAAATTTTGAGATAGCCATTTTGTTTAGCGTAGTTGATATCCAGATAGAAAATATCTTTTTGAGGAGGACACTCCCCCACAACCCTCCGGGCAAGGGTTTTAAGTTATGCCCTGGGGCATATAAGGTTTTTATAGAAGACGTCGTCGTAGAAACTTCAAAAAAACTAATTCGATTGGAAATTCAAAGGGCTAGTGCCCTTTTTAATAGTCGAAAGTGAATGAAGGGCAACTAGCCCCCCCCCCCACGCCCATCATTCCCCTAAACACATCCAATCAAAATTTTGGGATAACCATTTCCCTTAGCGTAGTTGAATTCAAAATGTGTTATACATTTTTGTGGAGGACACTCCCCCATAACCTCTGGGGCAAGGGTTTTAAGTTAAGCCCAGGTAGCAAGAAGGCATTGTCGTAGAAACTTAAAAAAGGCTCATTCGATTGGAAATTCAAATGGCTAGTGCCCGTTTTAATAGTCGAAAGTGATTGGAGGACAACTAGCCCCCCCCCCTCCGCGCCCATCATTCCCCCAAACACCTCCAATCAAAATTTTGAGATAGCCATTTTGTCCAACGTAGTTGATTTCAACATAGAAAGTATGTTTTTGAGGAGGACACATCCCCATAACCCTCAGGGCCAGGGTTTTAAGATATGCCCTGGGGGCATATAAGGTTTTTAAAGAAGGCGTTGTCGTAGAAACTTCTAAAAAGGCTCTTTCGACTGGAAATTCAAAGGGATACTGCCCTTTTTAAGTCAAAAGTGATTGGAGGGCAACAAGCTCCCCCCCCACGCTCATCGTTCCCCCAAACACATCCAATCAAAATTTTGAGATAGCCATTTTGTTCAGCGTAGTTGATTTCCAGATAAAAAATAATTTTTTGAGGAGGACACTCCCCCACAACCCTCGGGGCAAGGCTTTTAAGCCATACCATGGGGGCATATGAGGTTTTTATAGAAAGATTTTTCGTAGAAACTACAAAAAAGGCTCCTTCGATTGAAAAATCAAAGGGCTAGTGCCCTTCATAATAGTCGGAAGTGACTCGACAGTAACTAGCCCCCTCTCACCTTTTCCCCAAACACATCCAATAAAAATTTTGAGATAGCCATTTTGTTCAACGTAGTTTAAAATTCTGGAAATTAGGTCTTTGAGGATGACAGCCCCCTCACAGCCCTTAGGACAAGGATTGAAAATTATGCCCTGGGGGCATATAAAGTTTTTTTTATAGAAAGCGTTGTAGTAGAAACTTCAAAAAGGGCTCTTTCGATTGGAAATTGAAAGGGTTTTTGCCCTTTTTAATAGTGGAAAGTAATTAGAAGGCAACTAACACCCCTTCCACGCCCACCATTTCCCCAAACACATCCAATCAAATTTTGAAATAGCCATTTTGTTCCACGCAGTTAAAGTTCAGGAAATTATACCTTTAAGCAGGACACTCCGCCCACAGTCTTCAGAGCAAGGGTTATAAGTTATGCCCTAGGGACATATAAGTTTTTATTGAAATATTTGTCATAGAAACTTGAAAAAGGGCTCATTCGATTGGAAATTCAAAGGTCTAGTGCCCCTTTTAATAGTCGAAAGTGATTAGAGGGCAACTAGCCCCCCTCTCTCGACTATCTTTTCCTCAAACATATCCCATCAAAATTTTTGGATAGCCATTTTGTTCAGTGTTGTGGATTTCCTGATAGAAATTATGGTTTTGAGGAGGACACTCCACCAAATCCTCGGGGAAAGGTTGTAAGTTATGCCCTGGGGGCATATAAGGTTTTTACTGAACGCGTCGTCGTAGTAAAACCTTACGACGCGTTCAGTAAAAACCTTATATGCCCCCAGGGCATAACTTACAACCCTTTCCCCGAGGGTTGTGGGGGAGTGTCCTCCTCAAAACCATAATTTCTATCAGGAAATCCACAACACTGAACAAAATGGCTATCCAAAAATTTTGATGGGATATGTTTGAGGAAAAGATGGGCGAGAGAGGGGGGCTAGTTGCCCTTTAATCACTTTCGACTATTAAACAGGGCACTAGACCTTTGAATTTCCAACCAAATGATCCCTTTTTCAAGTTTCTATGATAAAGATTTCAATAAAAATTTATAAGCACCCATGGCATAAGTTATAACCCTTGCTCTGAATACTGTGAGGGGAGTGTCCTGCTCAAAGGTATAATTTCCTGAACTTTAACTGCGTGGACCAAAATGGCTATTTCAAAATTTTGATTGGATGTGTTTGGGGAAATGGTGGGCGTGGAAGGGTGTTAGTTGCCTTCTAATTACTTTCAACTATTAAAAAGGGCACTAGCCCTTTCAATTTCCAATCGAATGAGCCCTTTTTTAAGTTTATACGACATCACTTTCTATATAAAAAAAAAAACATTATATGCCCTCAGGGCATAACTTACAATTCTAGCCCTGAGGGCTGTGAGGGGATTTCTATCCTCAAAGAACTAATTTCCAGAATTTTAAACTACGTTGAACAAAATGGCTATACCAAAATTTTGATTGGATGTGTTTGGGGAAAAGGTGAGAGGGGCTAGTTACCGTCCAATCCCTTTCAACTATGATACAGGGCACTAGCCCTTTGGATTTCGAATCGAATGAGACTTTTTTGAAGTTTCTATGACACTGCCTTCTATAAAAACCTCATATGCCCCCAGGGCATAACTTAAAACCCTTGGCCCGAGGGTTGTAGAGGAGTGTCCTCCTCAAAAAATTATTTTTTATCTGGATATCAACTACGCTGAACAAAATGGCTATCTTAAAATTTTGATTGAATGTGTTTGGGGGAACGATGAGCGTGGGGGGGGGGGCAGCTTGTTGCCCTCCAATGACTTTTGACTTAAAAAGGGCACTATCCCTTTGAATTTCCAGTCGAATGAGCCTTTATTGAAGTTTCTACGACAACGCCTTCTATAAAAACCTTAGATGCCCCCAGGGCATAACTTACAACCCTTGCCCTGAGGGTTGTAGGGGAGTTTTCTCCTCGAAAAAATTTTTTCGGTGAAAAAAACAACTATGCTGGAAAAATTGCAAATTGCAAAATTTTTATTTGTGGCTTTAGGGGGAATGATGGGCGCGGGGGGGGGGCTAGTTGCCCTCCGATCCCTTTCGACTATTAAAAAGGGCACTAGCCCTTTGAATTTCCAATCGAATGAGCCTTTTTTTAAGTTTCTACGACAACGCCTTCTATAAAAGCCTTATATGCCCCCAGGGCTAAACTTATAACCCTTGCCCTGAGGGTTGTGGGGGAGTGTCCTCCTCAAAAATTTATGATCTATTTGGAAATCAGCTACGCTGAGCAAAATTGCTATCTCAAAATTTTTATTGGATGTGTTTAGGGGAATGATGGGCGTGGGGGGGGGGGGTAGTTGCCCTTCATTCACTTTTGACTATTAAAAAAGGCACTAGCCCTTTGAATTTCCAATCGAATTAGTTTTTTTGAAGTTTCTACGACGACGTCTTCTATAAAAGCCTTATATGCCCCCCGGGGCATAGCTTAAACCCCGTGCCCCGAGGGTTGTGGGGGAGTGTCCTCCTCAAAAAGATATTTTCTATCTGGAAATCAGCTACGCTGAACAAAATGGATATCTAAACATTTTAATGGGATGTGTTGGGGGGACTGATGGGCAGGTGGGGAGGGGTTAGGTTCCCCCCAGCCACTTTTGCATATTAAAAGGGCCACCGGGCATTCCTACGTCCATTCGAATCGGTCCTTTTTGAAGTTCCTACAAAGACTCTTTCGATATAACTTAGCCGGACCTGGAGAACAAACCACCAACGAAATGTGTCTAAGTCGTTGTTAAAATAGGATGTGCTAGCATGACACAGCTGAAAGTTTTTTTCCAGGAAAAACGAAAATAATGGTTTGAATCTTTCTGGTTTTCCTTTAAGAATTTATAGTTTGGCCTGCTATTTATATGCTGGAGAAACTTTTTCAGCGATTTTTAACAGCATAAACTCTTTTGAAAATCATGACACAAATAGTAGTGTTTAATTTAGTCATATACATTCTCTAGTTAACCTGATAAAAAAAAGTTAATACCATTCCCCCCAAAATAATATCTATGCTCTTTCACAGCCTGGGTACAATTACACGCTCTTGATCTATTAAAGTTTTAAGAGAGGAACTAGTAATAGAACTGGCCCGGAAAATCGTACGTTAGAATCACCAGTTGTCTTCGATATAATACGGAGTTATGTTATTGCCAAAACGACTACAGATTGCTTGATTTGGTTCCATTCTTAATTCCTATTTAGCTTTTAATCATAATGGGCAAATTACATAACTGTGGGGGGTTGACCTACCCAATAACCCTAGAGACGTAGTTACTAGACCATTCAGCTATGCTGAAAAAAATGGCTGTCTTAAAATTTTGATTGGATGTGTCTGGAAAATTATGAGCTAAAGAGGAGGGCTGATTGCCCTTCAATCACTTTTGACTCTTAAGAGGGCACTAGAACTTTTGATTTTTCAATCAAATTCGCTCCTTTAAAATATACAGATATTACTAATTATGATAGAGCGTCGCTGCCTATGTCCTTATATGTCCTTTTAATACCTGTATGCATATAGGTTTTTCGTTTAATTGAAATTCCTCTTAAACGTTCCCTAAAAGTTTTAGCCTAATGCCATTAGTGTCGTTAGTTACAGTAACCATAGAAGCCGCATTAAATGAATACACACAGCATCTTCTGGCTAGCTCAAAATCCACAGCATACACACAGTATCTTCTGGCTAGCTCAAAATCCACAACCTATAAAAGTATGAAGGTGAAATTTTCAGAGAATATATCTGTTGTACGGATGACAGCCTGCCATCTGTATGCAGGTTGTCAAAAAGGGCATACCAGTAATATCTTAGGAACATTTTTTTGTGTGAAATTAAAACGTTCAACGCCTGTTGTGGGGGATGTTGAACTAACCAAAAGACAATATTTGCATCATAATACTAATGCTTCCACTCCTACAACTACTGCTACTAATGCTACTATTAACTGGAACTCCTACTGCTGCTACTATATTTAATGGTGCTACTACTACAACTATTAAACCTAAGGGTATTAAGGCGAAACTTTTGGGCAATGTTGTAACTGTATTGAAAGAAATCGAAACACACTATGCCCATATAGGTTGTCAAGAGGACATATCAGTAATTCTTGAGAACCGGTTGAGGGTATTAAGTTAAAACATTCATCGTGTGTGGAAGGGAATGTTGAAAAAAGGTGGTATTTGCGTACTGCTTCTAATGCTACTACTGCTACTACAACTATTGCTACGCATAATTACTGAACCATTCATCAATGCTGAAAAAATTGATGTCTCAAAACTTTGTTTGGATATTTGCTATGGGAAATGATTGGCGTGGGGGGGGGGATTTATCAAATCACTTTGACTCTTAATAAGGACACTATAACTTCCGATTTAAAATCAAATGAGACCTATCTGAATTGAATACGAGCACCCTTTCAATGGTGTGGGGAGGGGGGGTCTGCCAACCCTGGAAGCATTGTTGTATGTTCTTTGGACTATTTTAAACAAAATTGCCATCGCACAACTTCAATTAGACATATCTGGTGAAAACAAGGGTATTTGGGTGGGGGAGGTGCTTCTTGACCTCCCTCAATATTGACTCTTAAAAGTGAACTAGAGCTTCCAATTTCAACCAAATGAGCCACCTCTAGAGCTTATACAAAGATCCCTTCCATAAAAACCTTAAATACCCTTGGGGCTTAACTTACAACCCTCGCCCTCAGGGGCTGGTGGTTTGTATCAACCTCAGAAGCCTTGTTATATGATATTTGGACTATTTTGAATAAAAGGACTGTCTCAAAACATCGACTGGATACATCATAGGCAACAAACACGACCTGTTTGTGTGTGTGTGGGGGGGAGGTAGCTGCGCTTTGATTACTTTGATTCTTGAGAAGGGCACTAGAACTAATGATTACCAATCCAATGATTCCCCTCCAAAGCATATACGACCACCCTTTTATAAGAACCTTATATACCCCAAGGGCATAACTTACAACTTTTCCTTGAGAGCTGTACGGGGGGGGTTGTCTTCCTCAAAAATATAATCTCCGAAACCTTCAACTACGATGATCAAAATTGTTATCTCCAGAATTTGATTGGAGTTGTTAAGGTAAATGATGAGCGTGGAGGGGGGAGGGCTGTTTGATCTTAAATCACTTTGACTCTTAAACAGGGCACTATAACTTCCAATTTCAATTCGAATAAGCCCCATCTGATGTTTATACGACCACTCATTCAATAAAAAGCTTATATGCACTCACAGAATGATTTACAACCCTATCCCTAGAGCGCTGAGGGGTTGTGTCATCCCTAGAGACATTACTATTTGTTCTTTGGACTATTTTGAAAAAAAATCGTTATCTCATATTTTCAGTCAGACGCGTTTGGTGAAAGGAGGGGTTGTAGGAGGGGAGGGGTTTAAATGCCATCTATCACTTTTGACGCTTAAAAAGAACTAGAACTTTCAATTTTCAACCAAATGAGCCTCTTCACTTCGAAAAAGGCTCATTTGGTTAGAAAATGATGGGGCTAGTGCCCCTTTTAATATTCGCAAGGGATTGGATGGCAACTTATCCCCCTCCCTTGCCCATCATTTCCCCAAACATATCCAATCAAAATTCTGAGATAGCTATTTTGTTCAGCGTAGTTAAAAGATCCGGACATTATGTCTTTGAGGATGATAACGCCCCCCCCCCACAGCCCTCAGGGGAAGGGTTGTAAGTTATGCCCTGGGGGCATATGATGTTTCTATAGAAAGGGTGGTTGTATTAATTTTGGAGGTGGCTCATTGGATTGGCAATCAGAATATCTAGTACCTTTTTAACGATTCCAATTGACCAGAGGGTGGTTACCCCCCCCCCTCCCACACCTTGTATTTTCCCGAAATGCATCTGATAGAAATTTTGAGAAGGTAATTTGTTGTCGTAGAAAGTCCAAAAAAGGCTAATTCCATTGGAAATTGAAAGGGCCTTCTTTAATAGTCAAAAGTGATTGGAGGGCAGCAACCCCCCCCCCCACGCCCATCTATTCCTAAAGCACATCGAGAACTTTGGTTCAGCGTAGTTAAAAGGTCTGGAAATTGTGTCCTTGACGATGACTCCCTACCCCCCACAGCCTTCAGCCTTAGGGTTATAAGTTATATCCTTAGGGTATATAAGGTTTTTATTGAAAAGTTGGTCGTATAAGCTCCGGAGGGGTTTTTTGGAAATCAGATGTTCTAGTACTCTTTTTAGGAGTCAAAGTGATCGGAGGCAGGCCCCCCCCCCGCCCTACGTCGTATTTTCTACTTATACATCCGATAAAAATTTTGAGATAGTCCTTTGTTCAAAAATAGTCCAAAGATCGTATAATAAGGCCTTTGAAGTAGACAGAATCCCCCAGAGTCAGGGGGTAAGGGCTTAGGTTAAGCCCCAGGGGCATATAATGTTTTATGGAAGGGGTGGTCGTGTGAGCTTTAGAAGAGCTCACACAACCACGCTCATTTGATTTGAAATGTATAATTCTAGTTCGCTTTTAAGAGTAAAACATTATGCAGAGGAACTAGCCTACATCCCTGACATCCTCTTTTCCCAAAACGCATTCAAATGAAATTGTGAGAAAGCCATTTTGTTACCAATAGTCCAAAAATCATATAATAGTGTCTTTAAGGTGGACAAAATCCCCCACAGCCCATGGGCAAGGGTCATAAGTTATGCCCAGGGCATATAAGGTTTTTATGGAACGATAGTCGTATAAACTTTGAATCGAATGGAGCTCGTTTGATTGGAAGTCGGAAGTTTTAGTACCCTTTTTAAGATCTTAAAGTGAATGGAGGGCAATCAGCCCCACCTCCCTCTCCCACCCCCCAAGCCTGTCATTCCCCTAAACATAACCATTCGAAATTTTAAGAGAGCTATTTTGTTCAGCTTTGTCGAAAGGTCCAGTAACTATGTCTTTGAGGATGTCAACCTCCCCACAGTCCTCAGGACAAGCGCTGTAGGTTAGACAATCCGTTCATTGTTTGCACACAGTATATGTTATTGAGAAAGGTATGCAGATTTGAACTTTACTTTCCAATAAGACAGAGGGCATTCAGGTGAGCCTTTCAGATAATGTTGAGGGGATTGTTGAACTAAATCAAAACATGTTATGTGCATATGGATTGTCAAAAGGTTAAGTTAATGGAAAAACTGTATGTATGCAGGTTTTCAAAAGGGCATGTAATCAATATGATAGGCAGCACCACTCTGTAATAGGTAGAAATATGATTTAAACTTTTAAGGGAGCTTATTCGATTCAAAATTAAAAGTTCTGGTGCCCTTTTTAGGAGTGAAAAGAGATTGGAAGGCAAGCAACCCTTATCTCAAGCCCATTCATTTTCCAAATATATCCAGTCAAAATTTAGAGACAGCCATTTTGTTTAGCGTAGTAGAACGGTCCAGCAACTATGTCTTTTGGGATATTAGGCATGTCAGCCCCCCAGAATTATGCAATTGCTATTATGCTTTAAAACTAAATGATGCTTTAAAATAAATCAAAAGCTGTTGTGTTTGTGGTTGCCCATAAGACACCTCAGCAATATATCGAGAACGACTGGGGGTATTAAGTTGAAAGTTTTGCGGATCACTACTATTACTACTTCTGCTCCTACAATTTAAAATAAGAAAGAGTGTAAGTGTATCCAAGTTGTCAAAGAGCATAGATAGAATCTTTTGGGAATAATATTAAGTTTTATTTTTCAGGTCAACTTCAGAAGCCGTAAAGTTCAATTTAAAATTATTGTTTGTGTCGGGATTAAAAATCGTTGAAAAAGTTTCTCCAACACAATAATTACAATCCATACTCCGGATTCGTTATAGAAAAAAACGAAAATATTTAATAGTTCTTCCTATGAAAAGACTGTGTCAATACAAAACGAACAAAAATTAATTAAAAAATTTTCCCACAAAACAAGTTTTTCAAAAGAAAAGTAAAGAGCTCCATTAAGCTAAGAATGAGCAGAAATAAAGTCAAATCAGCTTCCAAGCGTAAAACTACCACAAATCAGTATCAATAAATAAACGAAGCACAAAACGAAAATAAATTACTATAAATAGTCGAATCAAACTCAAAACGAGCAAAAATTAACATGAGTAGGGTTGATAACCCCCATGCCTTCTCCAGACTGAAACATATTTTGCGCTTTACTGAAAACAAAATATCTTTTAAATGTTTTCACTTTATTTAATTTAATAAATCAAAAATTATCAAAACTTGAAGGAATAAATATCATTATATGTCAATAAAACTGACAATCCACGTTTTTTTTTCAGTAAAGCGCAAATTATGTTCTGGTCTTCAGAAGGCATGGGGGTTATCAGCCCTACTCATGTTAATTTTTGCTCGTTTTGAGTTTCACTCGGCTATTCATTGTATATTTCTATTTGTTTTGTGTTTCATTTATTTATTGGTACTGATTCGTGGTAATTGGTAATAGGGCTCCAATATGAATAAGGTTGTAAACCCCAATGCTTCTAAAAGCCAGAATTTAATTTGTACTTTACTGAAAAAAATTCTTTTAAATATTTTCAATTTTATAACTTAAAGACATCAAGAATTAACTAAGATTTTAAGGAATAAATATCAGCATATGTATATTAAACTTACAATGCACATTCATTTGAATTTTTTTGAGTAAAGTGCAAATTATATTCTGGCTTTTAGAAAGAATAGGCATTTAGAGTCTTACTCATATCAATTTCTGCTCGTTTTCAGTTTGACGCTGTTATTTAGTTTAATTTCTGTTTGTTTGGGTTTCATTCATTTATTGATACTGATTTGTGGAAGCTCTATGCTTGGTAGATTATTTGATTCTACTTTTGTTCATTTTTGGTTTAATGGAGCTGTTTACTTTTTTTTGAAACTTTATTCTATGGAAAATGTTTTTTTTAATTAATTTCTGTTCGTTTTATATTGACACTAATTAAAAAAACTTTTTCCACAAAATAAGTTTTTCAAAGAAAAGTAAAGAACTCCATTAAAGAAAAAATGAGTAAAAATAAAATCAAATAATCTACCAAGCGTGAAACTACCACAAATCAGCATCGACAAATAAATGAAACTCAAAACGAACAGAAATTACAATAAATAACCGATTCAAACTCAAAACGAGCAGAAATTAACGTAAGTTGGGCTCAAAACCCCTATGCCTTCTGAAGGCCAGAACATAATTTGCGCTTTACTGAAAAAAATATAAATGTTTTTACTTTTATAACTTTCATAAATCAAATAATATTAAGATTTTGATTACTAAATATCAGTATATGTATATTAAACTGACAATTCACATTCATTTATATTTTTTTCAGTAAATTGCAAATTATGATCTGGCCTTGGGAAGGCATAGGGGTTTTGAGCCCAACTTATGTTAATTTCTGCTCGGGGAAATGGTGGGCGTGGAAGGGGTGTTAGTTGCCTTCCAATCACTTTTCACTATTAAAAAGGGCACTAGCCATTTCAATTTCCAATCGAATGAGCCCTTTTTGAAGTTTCTACGACGACGCGTTCAGTAAAAAACCTTTTATGTCCCTAGGGCATAACTTACAACCCTTGCCCCGAGGGCTGCGGGGGAGTGTCCTCCTCAAAACCATAATTTCTATCAGGAAATCCACAACACTGAACAAAATGGCTATCCAAAAATTTTGATGGGATATGTTTGAGGAAAAGATGGGCGAGAGAGGGGGGCTAGTTGCCTTTTAATCACTTTCGACTATTAAAAAGAGCACTAGACCTTTGAATTTCCAATCGAATGAGCTCTTTTACAAGTTTCTACGACAAAGATTTCAATAAAAACTTATATGCCCCCAGGGCATAACTTATAACCCTTGCTCTGAAGACAGTGAGCGGAGTGTCCTGCTCAAAGGTATAAGTTCCTGAACTGTAACTGCGTGGAACAAAATGGCTATTTCAAAATTTGGATTCGATGTGTTTGGGGAAATGGTGGGCGTGGAAGGAGTGTTAGTTGCCTTCCAATTACTTTCGACCATTAAAAAGGGCACTAGCCATTTCAGTTTCCAATCGAATGATCCCTTTTTAAGTTTCTACGACAACGCGGTCTATAAAAAAAAACTTTATATGCCCCCAGGGCATAACTTACAATTCTTGTCCTTAGGGCTCTGAGGAGGCTATCATCTTCAAAGACCTAATTTCCAGAACTTTAAACTACGTTGAACAAAATGGCTATCTCAAAATTTTGATATGATGTGTTTGGGGAAAAGGTGAGAGGGGGCTAGTTACTGTCCAATCACTTTCGACAGTTAGAAATGGCAGTAGCACCTTTGGATTTCCAATCAAATGAGTCTTTTTTGAAATTTCTATGGAAGAGCTTTCTTTAATTATATCTCGAGCCCCCTGAGTATTTTTTTCAACTCTTGCCCCGAGGGTTGTGGGGGAGTGTCCTCCTCAAAAAATTATTTTTTATGTGGAAATCAACTACGCTGAACAAAATGACTATCTCAAAATTTTGATTGGATGTGT
This sequence comes from Artemia sp. Qi Xiang Cuo, assembly GCF_049724085.1. Classification (NCBI taxonomy): domain Eukaryota; kingdom Metazoa; phylum Arthropoda; class Branchiopoda; order Anostraca; family Artemiidae; genus Artemia; species Artemia sp. Qi Xiang Cuo. The sequence goes on from NC_142812.1 coordinate 41,532,883, forward strand.
TTGGGGGAATGATGGGCGTGGGGGGGGAGCTAGTTGCCCTCCAATGACTTTTGACTCTAAAAAGGGCACTAGCCCTTTGAATTTCCAATCAAATGAGCCTTTATTAAATTGTCTACGGAACCGTCTGATGTAAAAACCTTTTAGGCCCCCAAGGTATTATTCACAACCATCGCCCTAGAGGCTGTGGGGGAGGGCCCTCCACAACAACATGTTCTCTATCTGTATATCAATTTTGCAGAACAACATAACGATCTCAAAATATTGTTTGGATGTGTGTGGGGGAATGATGGATGCAGGGGGGGGGGGGCTATTTGCCCTCCAATCACTTTTCGACTATTAAAAACGGCACTAGCCCTTTGAATTTCCAATCGAATTAGTTTTTTTGAAGTTTCTACGACGACGTCTTCTATAAAAACCTTATATGCCCCAGGGCATAACTTAAACCCCGTGCCCCGAGGGTTGTAGGGGAGTGTCCTCCTCAAAAAGATATTTTCTATTTGGAAATCAACTACGCTGAACAAAATGGCTATCTCAAAATTTTGATTGGATGTGTTTGTGGGAATGATGGCGCGTGGGGGGAGGGGCTAGTTGCCCTCCAATCACTTTAGACTATTAAAAAGGGCACTAGCCACTACAATTTCCAATCGAATGAGCCCTTTTCGAAGTTTCTACGACAACTCCTTCGATACGAAGTGCCCGGGTATGGAGAACAAAAAATAATACATTGTGCCCACATCGTTATTTGCTTAGGCAGCGTTAGCGCGCTGCCTATGATAGTTTTTTTCCAGGAAAAACGAAAATAATTGTTTGAATCTTTCTGGTTTTCCTTTAAGAATTTATAGTTTGGCCTGCTATTTATAAGCTGGAGAAACTTTTTCAGCGATTTTTAACAGCATAAACTCTTTTGAAAATCATGACACAAATAGTAGTGTATAATTTAGTCATATACATTCTCTAGTTGACCTGATAAAAAAAAAGTTAATACCATTCCCCCAAAATTATATCTATGCTCTTTCACAGCTTGGATACAATTACACGCTTTGGATTTAGTAAAATTATAAGACCAGAAGTAGTAATAGAGGTAGCACCGAAAGTTTGAACATTATACCCTCAGGTGTTCCTGGGGTATTGCGGGGATGTCTTTTTGAGTGTGTTTTTAATTAATTTTAAAGCGACATTTAGTTTTTAAGCATAATGGGCAAATTACGTAACTGTGGGGGGTTGACCTACCCAATGACCCTAGAGACGTAGTTACTAAACCATTCAGCTATGATGAAAAAAATGGCTGTCTTAACATTTTGATTGGATGTGTCTGGAAAATTATGAGCTAAAGAGGAGGACTGATTGCCCTCCAATCACTTTTGACTCTTAAGAGGGCACTAGAACTTTTGATTTTTCAATCAAATTCGCTCCTTTAAAATATACAGATATTACTAATTATGATAGAGCGTCGCTGCCTATGTCCTTATATGTCCTTTTAATACCTGTATGCATATAGGTTTTTCGTTTAATTGAAATTCCTCTTAAACGTTCCCTAAAAGTTTTAGCCTAATGCCATTAGTGTCGTTAGTTACAGTAACCATAGAAGCCGCATTAAATGAATACACACAGCATCTTCTGGCTAGCTCAAAATCCACAGCATACACACAGTGTCTTCTGGCTAGCTCAAAATCCACAACCCATAAAAGTATGAAGGTGAAATTTTCAGAGAATATATCTGTTGTACGGATGACAGCCTGCCATCTGTATGCAGGTTGTCAAAAAGGGCATAACAGCAATATCTTAGGAACAGTTTTTTGTGTGAAATTAAAACTTACAACGCTTGTTCTGGGGGATGTTGAACTAACCAAAAGACAATATTTGCATCACAATACTAATGCTTCTTCTCCTACAACTACTGCTACTATTGTTACTATTAACTGTACTCCTACTGCTACTACTATATTTACTGGTGCTACTACTACAACTAATAAACCTAAGGGTATTAAGGCGAAACTTTTGGGCAATGTTGTAACTGTATTGAAAGAAATCGAAACACACTATGCCCATATAGGTTGTCAAGAGGACATATCAGTAATTCTTGAGAACCGGTTGAGGGTATTAAGTTAAAACATTCATCGTGTGTGGAAGGGAATGTTGAAAAAAGGTGGTATTTGCGTACTGCTTCTAATGCTACTTCTGCTACTACAACTATTGCTACGCATAATTACTGAACCATTCATCAATGCTGAAAAAATTGATGTCTCAAAACTTTGTTTGGATATTTGCTATGGGAAATGATTGGCGTGGGGGGGGGGATTTATCAAATCACTTTGACTAAGGATACTATAACTTCCGATTTAAAATCAAATGAGACCTATCTGAATTGAATACGAGCACCCTTTCAATGGTGTGGGGAGGGGGGGGGGTCTGCCAACCCTGGAGGCATTGTTGTATGTTCTTTGGACTATTTTAAACAAAATTGCCATCGCACAACTTCAATTAGACATATCTGGTGAAAAGATGGGTATTGGGGTGGGGGAGGGGTGCTACTTGACCTCCATCACTATTGACTCTTAAAAGTGAACCATAACTTCCAATTTCAACCAAATGAGCCACCTCTAAAGCTTATACAAAGATCCCTTCCATAAGAACCTTAAATACCCTTGGGGCTTAACTTACAACCCTCGCCCTCAGGGGCTGGTGGTTTGTATCAACCTCAGAAGCCTTGTTATATGATATTTGGACTATTTTGAATAAAAGGACTGTCTCAAAACATCGACTGGATACATCATAGGCAACAAACACGACCTGTTTGTGTGTGTGGGGGGGGGAGGTAGCTGCGCTTTGATTACTTTGATTCTTGAGAAGGGCACTAGAACTAATGATTACCAATCCAATGATTCCCCTCCAAAGCATATACGACCACCCTTTTTATAAGAACCTTATATACCCCAAGGGCATAACTTACAACTTTTTCCTTGAGAGCTGTACGGGGGGGGGGGTTGTCTTCCTCAAAAATATAATCTCCGAAACCTTCAACTACGATGATCAAAATTGTTATCTCCAGAATTTGATTGGAGTTGTTAAGGTAAATGATGAGCGTGGAGGGGGAGGGCTGTTTGATCTTAAATCACTTTGACTCTTAAACAGGGCACTATAACTTCCAATTTCAATTCGAATAAGCCCCATCTGATGTTTATACGACCACTCATTCAATAAAAAGCTTATATGCACTCACAGAATGATTTACAACCCTATCTCCAGGGTGCTGGGGGTTGTGTCATACGTAGAGAAATTATTATCTGTTCTTTGAATTATTTTGAAAAAAAATCGCTATCTCATAATTTGAATCAGATGCGTTTGGTGAAAGGACGGGTTGTAGGAGGGGAGGGGTTTAAATACCACCTATCACTTTTGACGCTTAAAAAGAACTAGAACTTTCAATTTTCAACCAAATGAGCCTCTTCTAAAGTTAAACAACCTTCCATTCAATAAAAACCTTAAGGGGGAACGGAGGAGAAACAATCCCGGCTATCTCTTCCATGTTAAATATTTTTAGCTTGTCTGGCGACAACAGACGCATTAAGGCATCGATTTTGGTGACTATCTGTTCCCCTGATCTAGCAATATAATCTGAGTTTGCTATTTTTTTAATATTTTTTACTTGGCTCTCTAAATTAGACTTTTTGTGCAAATTCCATTTCAACTTGTCTGAGGAAACGGTAAATACAAGTTTAATAAATTTAACACGGACTTGTAGAAAATTTTGAAACGAACAACTTGACTTTTAAGTTTTTTCCTAATTAATTCAAAAAAGGCATTTTCATCAGTTTATTTAAAAGTTGTTACCATCAGTTTTATATTAGTAACTCCTGAACTGTTGCATATTTAGTTTCAATAGGCGGGCATAATTACCGGTTTTCAGGTGATAAACGTTCAGAATTTCAACTTGTATCGACTGAAATCAAAGGTGGATGTTTCAACATATTATGCAGATAGGAATGCTTCGTCAAATTAGGTTGCGGTCAAAGATTTTGAAAGAAGAGAAAGGCAATTAAAGAACTTGGCCTTGTTAGTTCACAAAAGTGCTTTGTGAAAGATGGTAAAAAAAGCGTAATAAAAGAGGCATTGGCTTGGTTACTGTGCAGAAGCACAGGGAAAAACTAAAGCAAAAAGCTTGGAAGACCACGACTTCCAAAATATTTACTCGACTTGAACGAAACATCTCTTCAAGAAGAGCCTGCAGCAGAAATCCCAAGACTGAAAGGTATAACTGGTGGTCGCAATTTAGAATCGGACATTCTAACCATCCAGCGAGAATTAAAAAATTCTCGCTGGATGGTTAATGTGCCATATTTTCTAAAGAGCTACGAAGAATTGGTAATCAAACATATGTAAGTACCACTTGATTAATTTTGTAGTATGAACCTTTCAAAGACCTTAGACTTATTATAGGTTTGTTTGCTTTTAGGGGCTTAGATCCGAATTCTCATACTTCTCTTAGGAAGTTGTTCGGATGAATTAATAGATTCAGACTGGTAAACAAACCAACACGGGCAACGGAGGAGAGGGCAAATACACATTTTGTGTTTAAGTTTATTTAATGGTTTTCTTTCTTTTTTAATTCTATTCGCCTAGAGATTTTCAAATTAAAACAAACTGAATGTGCCTTATGAAAAAGCATGTGACTTATGACCCTTCAATTTTTATCGCACTTTGTCCCTAGTAGAAAAAATGTTTAGAAATGTAGGATAAATCAAGGAAGATACAAATTTTTTGTCGTAAGGAGAAAGGCAGGCATGTCGCAAGGAGAAAGGCAGGGGATTGTAGCCCCCTAACAAATAGCGCAATTTCTAGGTATACAACTATAATTCATTCAATTCTGCAGTAGAGTAAATCTTAAAAAATGGACTTTGATCTATAACCTTCTACTTAGTCACTGGCAGATCCAGGGATGGGCCTACTATCGTACAGGCAAATAAAGTACTTAATAACGATTTATGGAATGTAGGTTTTTTTTTACTTTTGCTTTATATGTTTTAGTGCATAATTTTACATAATATTTTACCGGGAGGTGCATAAGACTTTATAATCTTTTGACAAGAAAGTTTAAAAAAATGAGGGGGGAGTGGAGGTTATTGAAGCTTAAAAACTTATAACTCTTTAATATCTATCCCACTTAGTCGTAGTAGAAATTTTTTTTGATAATACGGGATAAAGATTGGAAGTAAAATATTATTTGTTGCAAGAAGAGGGGTAGGGGATTGCAGCCTCCTAACAAATAACGCTTTTTCTGGGCATGCAACTATCATTCATTTTATTTTGAAGTTTAAATTATAAAAAAAACTAGACCTTGATTTATGACCTTCTGCTTAGTGATATTAACGATTTATTCCACATAGTTTTTTTTTTCTTTTGCCTTATATATTTTAATGTATTGTTTTATATAATATTTTACCGGAATATGCATAGCTTCACATAATATTTTGACGGGGAAGTAAAATTAATGCGTGTCTGTGGCGGGAGGGGGGGTTGAAGCTACAAAAACTAGGTTTCTAGGCCATAATTTTCATTCTTATTATGAGAAGCAATTCAGGTTGTCGACTTTTTGTCATAAAGTTCAGCAGATAGTTCTAAAATGAGAGCAGCGAATTTAGTTCCTTCGATTCATATCCCTTGTAAAAAAAAAAAAAAAAAAAAAAAAAAAAAAATGTACAATAAAATGAAACAAAAATAAATTTAAAAAGGGTTTTCTTTCTATTTTGTTTTATTGTAAATGTAGAGAGGTCAAAGAAAATTTTTATGTGTAGGCCTATTTAATCTGGTAAATAAAAAGTAAATGTCGTAACAAGAAGTGAAGAAAGCGATGGTAGTATTTCATAGGTGTTGCTTAATTAGTTTTGTAGTCTCGTTTTGACACATTTTTTTTTCTACTGTTAAGGCCTTACACTTCTTGCAGTCGTAACAACAGAAACTCGATTCTTATATAAGCAAGGCTGTATCCAGGGAAAATGCGCAAAAAAAATTTTTGGTATATTTTTTAAAGTTTTTGTTACCTCCCACCTCCAAACAGAAATACTGGATACGTTCTTGCTTATAAGTACAAATAAAATCTTATGAACATCTCTGCTCACAATTTCCGTCACGTAGTTTTGCCACATATGTTCTAATGCATAGCTGTTTATTTTTTGACTGGTCACTGGTGTCGAAGATTCGTAAAGTAGGTTTATAGATACATTTTGATGGATTTTCTAGTGAACTTTTCTAGATCAAAGTGAAAAGGAGCGCTGGAGGGTTGGAACCACCAATATTTCGTATACCAATAATTCGTATACCAATATTTCGTATACCAATAATTACCAATAAACGTATACCAAAATTTCGTACACCAATAATTCTTACACCATTTGTTCCGACAGATTTCTTTCCTTTTAATTTCATTCAAATGATAGCCTTTTCAACAAACATAGCTAAAAATGAACAGAGCCGGGAAAATTAAAACAAAAAACATCTTTTTTGTCAGAATTTAAAAGACACGCAAATAATACTACGTAGGAATAGCCCTGGAACTTACAACTCTTTCGCTCTTTCATTAGGTTCCTAGTCAAAACAAGCTTGAAAATGTATTGAATCCAAGTTAAATAAATCTTTTATTTATCGAAAGTAGGGGGAGATGATATGTATGACCTTTAACATAGAATTTAATTCATGTGAATGTAAGGATTTTTATCTCAATCGATTTTACGGGGCAAATATTTGACAAATATTAGACTTTAGTTGTAGTTTTTTACTTACATGATCTTTGATGTGTTTATTGAATATTACTTATTATTTCTATAAAGATAAATAAACTATATAGAATTAAAAAGGAACAGCTATGATTGTCTTCAATCACTTTTGACTTGTAAAAAAAGGTTAAGAACTCTCACTTTGTGATCGAAGGAACACCCCCCGAAGTTTTTGCAACCATGAGATAGGGGTGGGGATGAGAAAGGGGTAGCTCTCTTCCTATACAGAATAAATTTTGCTCATTTTGGAGTTTAAAGTTACTCTTTACTTTCATAATAATTGCATGGACCAGAAATCAAGAGGGATTAAATATTAATGTCATATTTTTGATGCATTTTTAAGGGTTTTTTGTACCCCCCCTGAAAACCTAAGCCCAAACAAAGTCCTGGATATGGCCCTGGGAACTATATATCGATTTATACCTCCACCCTCCCCACGTCTCTCCCCTAAAACCGGTTCTGTGTGTATCTGAAGGCTCAATGAGAGCTGAGGATATTTTGGTTTTAAAATTCACCCTTCGAGAGATTTCCTTCCCTTGCTAGCTATAAAACAATCAGAAAACCCCACTGTAGGGATTTAAAGCCATTATATACACATACCTGGAATTGCAAAAGAAAGCAGAGAATTTACCTAAGATGGTGAAATTTGTGTTGAAATTTGAAATTGGACCTTAAAAATAATTTGGCTAGTTAGGGATGGAGGGACATGCTTCAAAGGATGTTTTCTGATGCCAAAAGATCCCAACTCTCATTGAGCCTTCAGATAAATATAGAATTAGTTCTAAGAACGAGACAAGGGGAGGGGGGTAGAGATTGATGTTTAGTCCCTTGGGCCGTATTCAGGACTTTTGTTTGTTTGTGGTTGTTGTTTTTGTTTTTTTTGGGGGGGGGGATTTGCCCCCTCCCCCCTCCCAAAAAAACACTTTCACATAAAAAATGTGAAACTGATATTTAATCTCTTTATTTCTGGTGATATCTCCATCTACTCTGTTATTATGAAAGTAAAGACTAATATAAAACCCCAAATTGACCAGAATTTCCTTTTTATAGGAAGGGGACTGCCCCTTCATCATCCCCACCTCTGCCTCATGGTCGTTGAAACTTTGGAGGATGCTCATTTGATCAGAAAATGAGTCGAAAGTAATTGTAAACCAAACAGCAGCGGGAGGGGGGGGGGAGTATTTTCCTTGATTTTTTTCCAGGGGATCTTCCTCGCCCTTAGTATAAAAGTGGGTGAAAAAAATAGCTAGGTACCACTCAAATACGGGTACGGAAATTAACCGCAGGACAGGGTAATGTATCGTGGGAGGCAGAAACTCCGATAACAATAGAAATAGGGGAGTGATAGGTGTTCGTGGAGGGAAACGATGATTCTAAATCATAATCATTCGTAAAACGTGTTTTCCGTTGAATGCAAATATTTACACTAACTTTTCCCATAGCTTACTTGGTTGGGATGATTATCAGCTGGAGAATGCTTGTGTACTTCTATTGTACAGGAGCTTGTACCGATGATTTGTTTTTTATTGTAGGTGTCAAGACTTCAATCTGATTTCAAACATAATGTTCGACAGATAGTACATTGTTGGTTTGCGCTCCCGCTTTATCTTCAAATGTGAATCTTGACAAGAAGAAGATACGCTTCACACTAATATTCCCGTGAAATTACAAAAGGATACAAAAGCTAGCATAAGTAACTTAAAACAAGAGGAAAAAACAGAACTGTCAAATAAACAACCACTCAGCCTGAAACGGAAAAAAATCGACTGGTCAATTAGAGGTATGGACAAAAAGAGGCAACAAAAAGAAACGGGGTCTAGAAATATCAACAAAGAAGTTAGTAGTTATCTAAGTACCATTTCTAGGAGACGTATAGGCACTACTCTTTTCTTCTTAATTGGTTTAATATCATGAAGAAGGTTTAACGGCGATTCCGTAGATATGATAGTTTGAAGTCTGTGGAAACAGTTTGACGTGTTCGGTGAGATTACGTTCCTTGGCGTTTGATAGACATTTGCAAAAAAGGGGTAATTAGTGATTAGATAATTTTTTAACGTGAAATCTCTGAATAAAATATTTTTGGAGCATGTACTTGACGATGGATAAAAGGGTTAAGGTGATTAGCATTTACGAGCAAGGATCCCCCCACTGGCTCCTGGCAGTAGGCTACGCATATCAAATTGCTGTACTGTGGGTTAGGTAACTTGATTAAACACGCTTTTACAATCGGAATTCATTGATTGACATTTGCAAAAAAGGGGTAATTAGTGATTGGATAATTTTTTAACGTGAAGGGTCAATTTTGGAGGGAAAACAAAAAATACTCAGAATCGAAAATAAATGGGATCTGCCTCAAGGGCAAGGCTCAGAGGCCCTTCGTTCCTCATTTCTGAGGGCAGGGGAGGGGGGGTCAATTTTGGAGGGAAAATCAAAAATAAATGGAATCTGCCTCAAGGGCAAGGCTCAGAGGCCCCTCCTTCCTCCATTTCTGAGGGCAGGTGAGGGGGAGTCAATTTTGGAGGGAAAATCAAAAATGCTCAGAATCGAAAATAAATGGGATCTGCCTCAAGGGCAAGGCTCAGAGGCCCTTTCTTCCCCCATTTCTGAGGGCACAGGGAGGGGGGGGTCAATTTTGGAGGGAAAAGCAAAAATGCTCAGAATCGAAAATAAAGCGTGATCTGCCTCAAGGGCAAGGCTCAGAGGCCCCTCCTTCCTCCATTTCTGAAGGTAGGGAAGGGGGGTCAATTTTGGAGGGAAAACCAAAAATACTCAGAATGGAAAATAAACGGGATCTGCCTCAAGGGGAAGGCTCAGCGGCCCCTCCTTCCCCCATTTCTGTGGGCAGAGGAGGGGGGGTCAATTTTGGAGGGAAAACCAAAAATGCTCAGAATCGAAAATAAATGGGATCTGCCTCAAGGGCAAGGCTCAGAGGCCCTTCGTTCCCCAATTTCTGAGGGACCGGGGAGGGGGGAGGGTCAATTTTGGAGGGAAAACCAAAAATGCTCAGAATCGAAAATAAATGGGATCTGCCTCAAAGGCAAGGCTCAGAGACCCTTCGTTCCCCCATTTCTGAGGGCAGGGGAGGGAGGAGGGTCAATTTTGGAGGGAAAACCAAAAAGGCTCAGAATCGAAAATAAATGGGATCTGCCTCAAGGGCACGGCTCAGAGGCCCCTCCTTCCCCCATTTCTGAGGGCAGGGGGGAGGGGGAGTCAATTTTGGAGGGAAAACCAAAAATACTCAGAATCGAAAATAAACGGGATCTGCCTCAAGGGGAAGGCTCAGAGGCCCTTCGTTCCCCCATTTCTGAGGGCAGGGGAGGGGGGAGGTCAATTTTGGAGGGAAAGTCTTGAAGTCACTTCTTGGATACACAATACAGAAATTTCATTAAAGAAACTATGAAAAAATTGTAAGTAAGTAGCAAATTCTTTCTTGAATTCACATGCTGGATAAACAAAAAGACATTTCGTTCAAGAAATTATGACAAAATTCTAAGTAAGTAACAAACTCTTTATTGTTTCCACGACTTAGATACACGATGTAGAAATTTAATTCAAGAAATTATTAAAAAATTCTCAGTAAGTAACAATTTCTTTCTTGAAGTCAACTCTTGGATACTCTATACGGAAATTTCATTCAAGAAATTATGAAAATATTTGTAAGTAAGTAACAAACTCTTTATTGATTTCACCTCTTGGATATACAGAACATATACTTCATTCAATAAATTATGAAAAAATCGCAAGTAAGTAACAAACTCTTTATTGTTTTCACCTCTTGGATATACAATGCTGATATTTCATTCAATAAATTATGAAAAAATTGTAAGCAAGTAACAAACTCTTTCCTGAAGTCACATCTTGGATACACAATGCAGAAACTTCATTTAAGAAACTATGAAAAATTTGTAATTAAGTAAGTAACAAATTCTTTCTTGAAGTCTCCTCTTGGATAAGTTAACTTTAGTATTTCATGGATTGACGTGCCTGAAATCATGAATTAGAATAGTTAATTAGCTGTTTGGGTTTTCAGACCTAGTTTTCTAGTTTAGACAGAGGTTACGTGCCCGCACGGCACATCGTCTATATTGAACTTAAAAATGAAATAAAGCTATGTCAACTTTGCGTGTATCTCTCACTCTGGATGCGCCGTTGCGGTGTTTAACCAGTCACCAAACAAGATATCGTATATTGAGCAATCTCCGCTGTCTCTGATTGATCCCTAAAAAAAGGGATGTTGTCTAAAAAACCAGTCTGGTTGAAAACGTGGAGTTTTCGTACTGCTCATTTTTTTGCAATGTTTAGGAACCAGTGGGGAATCTCGCTCGTTTGGAAAGGTACCAAGGAAAGGCAAGCAAATAGCATGTAGTTTCAAAACGTGTTTAATCACGTGTAGAGTTCCCATAGAATTAAATTTCTGTATTGTGCATGCAAACGGCGAATTCAAGAATGAGTTTTTTTTCACTTACTTAGAATTTTGTCATAATTTCTTGAACGAAATGTCTTTTTTGTATCCAAGAGGTGAAATCAATAAAGAGTTTGTTACTTACTTTCTTTTTTTTATAATTTCTTGAATAAAATATCCGTATTGTGTATCCAAGAGGGGACTTCAAGAAAGAGATTGTTACTTACCTGGAATTTTTTCATAATTTCTTGAATGAAATTTCCGTATCGTATTGCGTATCCAAGAGGGGACTTCAAGAAAGAGATTGTTACTTACTTAGAACTTTTTTCATAATTTCTTGAATGAACTTTCCGTATTGGGTATCCAAGAGGTGTATTCAAGAAAGAGTTTGTTACTTACTTAAAATTTTTTTTATAATTTCTTGAATGAAATATCTGTATTGTGCATCCAGGAGGAGAATTCAAGAAACAGTTTGCTACTTACTTACAATTTTTTCATAATTTCTTGAATGAAATTGCTGTATTGTCTGTCCAGGAAGCAAGTTCAAGAAAGAGTTTGTTTACAGTGTTTTCATTGTTTCCTGAATTACATTTCTGTATTGTGCAACCCAATGGCGAATTCAAGAAACGGTTTTTTACATATTTAGAATTTTGTCATAATTTCTTGAATGAAATTGACTTTTTTTTATTTATCCAAGAGGCGAATTCAAGAGAGAATTTGTTACTTACTTACTTACTTACAATTTTTTCATACTTTCTTAAATGAAGTTTCTGAATTGTGTATCCAAGAGGTGACTTCAGGAAAGAGTTTGTTACTTGCTTACAAATTTCATAATTTATTGAATGAAATTTCCGTATTGTATATCCAAAAGGTGAAAACAATAAAGAGTTTGTTACTTACTGGCGATTTTTTCATAATTTAATGAATGAAGTATCTGTACTGTATATCCAAGAGGTGAAATCAATAAAGAGTTTGTTACTTACTTACAAATATTTTCATAATTTCTTGAATGAAATTTCCGTATTGTGTATCCAAGAGTTGACTTAAAGAAATAAATTGTTACTTGCTGAGAATTTTTTCATAATTTCTTGAATTAAATTTCTACATCGTTTAGCTAAGTCGTGAAAACAATAAAGAGTTTGTTACTTACTTGGAATTTTGTCACAATTTCTTGAACGAAATGTCTTTTTGTTTATCAAGAAGGCGAATTCAAGAAAGAATTTGCTACTTACTTACAATTTTTTTCATAATTTCTTTTATGAAATTTCTGTATTGTGTATCCCAGAGGTGACTTCAAAGAGTTTGTTACTTGCTTACAAATTTTCATAATTTAGTGAATGAAATTTCCGTATTGTATATCCAAGAGGTGAAAACAATAAAGAGTTTGTTACTTACTTGCGATTTTTTCGTAATTTATTGAATGAAGTATCTGTACTGTATATCCAAGAGGTGAAATCAATAAAGAGTTTTTTACTTACTTACGAATATTTTCATAATTTCTTGAATGAAATTTCCGTATTGTGTATCAAAGAGTTGACTTCAAGAAAGAAATTGTTACTTACTTATAATTTTTTCATAATTTATTTAATTAAATTTATACATATTTTATCTAAGTCGTGAAAACAATAAAGAGTTTTTTACTTACTTGGAATTTTGTCATAATTTCTTGAACGAAATGTCTTTTTGTTTGTCCAGCAGGTGAATTCAAGAAAGATTTGCTACTTACTTACAATTTTTTCATAATTTCTTTTATGAAATTTCTGTATTGTGTATCCAAGAGGAGACTTCAAGAAAGAATTTGTTACTTACTTACTTACAATTTTTTAATAGTTTCTTAAATGAAGTTTCTACATTGTGTATTCAAGAGGTGACTTCAGGAAAGAGTTTGTTACTTGCTTACAATTTTTTCATAATTTATTGAATGAAATATCCGCATTGTATATCCAAGAGGTGAAAACAATAAAGAGTTTGTTACTTACTTGCGATTTTTTCATAATTTATTGAATGAAGTGTCTGTATTGTATATCCAAGAGGTGAAATCAATAAAGAGTTTGTTACTTACTTACAAATATTTTCATAATTTCTTGAATGAAATTTCCGTGTTGTGTATCCAAGAGTTGACTTCAAGAAAGAAATTGTTACTTACTGAGAATTTTTTCATAATTTCTTGAATTAAATTTCTACATCGTGTATCTAAGTCGTGAAAACGATAAAGAGTTTGTTACTTAGAATTTTGTCATAATTTCTTGAACGAAATGTCTTTTTGTTTATTCAGCAGGTGAATTCAAGAAAGAATTTGCTACTTACTTACAATTATTTCATAGTTTCTTTAATGAAATTTCTGTATTGTGTATCCAAGAAGTGACTTCATGAAAGAATTTGTTACTTACTTACTTACAATTTTTTTTCATAGTTTCTTAAATGAAGTTTCTGCAATGTGCATCCAAGAGGTGACTTCGGGAAAGAGTTTGTTACTTGCTTACAATTTTTTCATAATTTCTTAAATGAAATTTCTGCATTGTGTATCCAAGAGGTAACTTCAAGGAAGAGTTTGTTGCTTACTTAGAATTTTGTCATAATTTCTTGAACGAAATGTCTTTTTGTTTATCCAGCAAGTGAATTCAAGAAAGAATTTGCTACTTACTTACAATTTTTTCATAATTTCTTTAATGATTCTGCATTGTGTATCCAAGAGGTGACTTCAAGAAAGACTTTGTTACTTACTTATTTACAATTTTTTCATAGTTTCTTAAATGAAGTTTCTGCATTGTGTATCCAAGATGTGACTTCAGAAAAGAGTTTGTTACTTGCTTACAATTTTTTCATATTTTATTGAATGAAATATCCGCATTGTATATCCAAGAGGTGAAAACAATAAAGAGTTTGTTACTTACTTGCGATTTTTTCATAATTTCTTGAATGAAGTATCTGTACTGTATATCCAAGAGGTGAAATCACTGCATTACAAAAATAAATTAAATTGATCATACGATCTAAATTATTTCATCAGATACGCCAGCATTCATAAATGATCCTTTTGAAATTCTGCTAACAACATCGATGGTCAAGGTAAAAGTTTGAATTAAACACTTTTAGGTTATCGAATGTCCTTACTGAAAAACTAGTGCATTAAAAAATAAATTAAATTGATCATACGACCTAAATTATTTCATCAGATACGCCCACGAAAATTTAAAAAACGTATGTCTTAAACCTCAAACAGTTAATGAACTATTCTAATTCATAATTTTTGGCATGTCAAACCACTAAATACTAAAGCTAACTTATCAAATAATAAACCCCAGAAAACAAAAACCCACGAACATCTAAAAAAACCTAGGTATGAAAACCCTAAACAGCTAATTAATTATTCTAATTCATGATTTCAGGCACCTAAAACCACAAAATACTAAAGTTAACTTCTCAAATAATAAATCCCAGGAGTCAAACATACACGAAAACCTAAAAAACCAAGGTCTGAAAATCCCCAAACAGCCAATTAAATATTCTAATTCATGATTTCAGCCAAGTCAAACCATGAAATACTAAAGTTAACTTGTCAAATAATAAATCCCAGGAACCTAACACCCACGAAAAACTAAAAAACTAGGTCTGAAAACCCAAACAGCTAATTAAATATTCTAATTTATGATTTCAGGCACTTAAAACCACAAAATACTTAAGTTAACTTCTCGAATAATAAACCCCAGGAAACAAACACCCACAAAAACCTAAAAAACCTAGGTTTTAAAATCCCCAAACAGCCAATTAAGTATTCTAACTCATGATTTCAGGCAAGTCAAACCATGAAATACTAAAGTTAACTTCTCAAATAATAAATCCCAGGAATCTAACACCCACGAAAATCTAAAAAACTAGGTCTGAAAACCCAAACAGCTAATTAACTATTCTAATTCATGATTTCAGGCACGTAAAACCAAAAAATACTAAAGTTAACTTCTCAAATAATAAACTCCAGGGAACAAACACCCACGAAAACCTAAGAAACCTAGGTCTGAAAATCCCCAAACAGTCAATTAAATATTCTAATTCATGATTTCAGGCAAGTCAAACCATGAAATACTAAAGTTAACTTCTCAAATAATAAATCCCAGGAACCTAACACCCATGAAAATCTAGAAAACTATGTCTGAAAACCCAAACAGCTAATTAACTATTCTAATTCATGATTTCAGGCACGTCAAATCACGAAATACTAAAGTTAACTTCTCAAATAATAAACCCCAGGAACCTAACACCCACGAAAATCTAAAAAACTAGGTCTGAAAACCCAAACAGCTAATTAACTATTCTAATTCATGATTTCAGGCACGTCAAACCATGAAATACTAAAGTTAACTTATCCAAGAGGAGACTTCAAGAAAGAATTTGTTACTTACTTACTTACAATTTTTTCATAGTTTCTTAAATGAAGTTTCTGCATTGTGTATCCAAGAGGTGACTTCAGGAAAGAGTTTGTTACTTGCTTACAATTTTTTTCATAATTTATTGAATGAAATATCCGCATTGTATATCCAAGAGGTGAAAACAATAAAGAGTTTGTTACGTGCTTACAACTTTTTCATAATTTATTGAATGAAGTATCTGTACTGTATATCCAAGAGGTGAAATCAATAATGAGTTTGTTACTTAATTACAAATATTTTCATAATTTCTTGAATGAAATTTCCGTATTGAGTATCCAAGAGTTGACTTCAAGAAGAAATTGTTACTTACTGAGAATTTTTTAATAATTTCTTGAATTAAATTTCTACATCGTGTATCTAAGTTGTGAAAACAATAAAGAGTTTGTTACTTCCTTAGAATTTTGTCATAATTTCTTGAACGAAATGTATTTTTGTTTATCCAGCAAGTGAATTCAAGAAAGAATTTGCTACTTAATTACAATTTTTTCATAGTTTCTTTAATGAAATTTCTGCATTGTGTATCCAAGAAGTGACTTCAAGATTTTCCCTCCAAAATTGACCTCCCCCCTCCCCTGCCCTCAGAAATGGGGGAACGAAGGGTTTCTGAGCCTTCCCCTTGAGGCAGAGCCCGTTTAATTTCGATCCTGAGTTTTTTTGGTTTTCCCTCCAAAATTGACTCCCCCTCCCCCCTGCCCTCAGAAATGGAGGAAGGAGGGGCCTCTGAGCCTTCCCCTTGAGGCAGATCCCGTTTATTTTCGATTCTGAGTATTTTTGGTTTTCCCTCCAAAATTTACTCCCCCTCTCCCCTGCCCTCAGAAATTGGGGAACGAAGGGCCTCTGAGCCTTGCCCTTGAGGCAGATCCCATTTATTTTCGATTCTGAGCATTTTTGGTTTTCCCTCCAAAATTGACCCCCTCCCCCTCCCCAGCCCTCAGAAATGTGGGAACGAAGGGTCTCTGAGCCTTCCCCTTGAGGCAGATCTCGTTTATTTTCGATTCTGAGCATTTTTGGTTTTCCTCCAAAATTGACCTCTCCTCTGAGCCTTCCCCTTGAGGCAGATCCTGTTTATTTTTGATTCTGAGTATTTTTGATTTTCCCTCCAAAATTGACTCCCCCTCTCCCCTGCCCTCAGAAATGGAGGAAGGAGGGGCCTCTGAGCCTTGCCCTTGAGTCACATCCCATTTATTTTCGATTCTGAGCATTTTTGGTCTTCCCTCCAAAATTGACCCCCCCCCTCCTCTGCCCACACAAATGGGGGAAGGAGGGGCCGCTGAGCCGTCCCCGTGAGGCAGATCCCGTTTATTTTCGATTCTGAGTATTTTTGGTTTTCCTTCCAAAATTGACCCCCCCCTTCCCTACCTTCAGAAATGGAGGAAGGAGGGGCCTCTGACCCTTGCCCTTGAGGCAGATCACGCTTTATTTTCGATTCTGAGAATTTTTGATTTTCGCTCCAAAATTGACCCCCCCCCCTCCCTTTGCCCTCAGAAATGGGGGAACGAAGGGCCTCTGAGCCTTCCCCTTGAGGCAGATCCCATTTATTTTCGATTCTGAGCATTTTTGATTTTCCCTCCAAAATTGACTCCCCCCCTGCCCTCAGAAATGGAGGACGGAGGGGCCTCTGACCCTTGCCCTTGAGGCAGATTCCATTTATTTTTGATTCTGAGTATTTTTGATTTTCCCTCCAAAATTGACCCCCCCCCTCCCCTGCCCTCAGAAATGAGGTACGAAGGGCCTCTGAGCCTTCCCCTTGAGGCAGATCCCATTTATTTTCGATTCTGAGTATTTTTTGTTTTCCCTCCAAAATTGACCCTTCACGTTAAAAAATTATCCAATCACTAATTACCCCTTTTTTTCAAATGTCAATCAATGAATTCCGATTGTAAAAGCGTGTTTAATCATGTTACCCAACCCACAGTACAGCAATTTGATATGCGTAGCCTACTGCCAGGAACCAGTGGGGGGATCCTTGCTCGTAATTGCTAATCACCTTAACCCTTTTATCTATCGTCAAGTACATGCTCCAAAAATATTTTATTCAGAGATTTGACGTTAAAAAATTATCTAATCACTAATTACCCCTTTTTTGCAAATGTCTATCAAACGCCAAGAAACGTAATCTCACCGAACACGTCAAACTGTTTCCACAGACTTCAAACTATCATATCTATGGAATCGCCGTTAAACCTTCTTCATGATATTAAACCAATTAAGAAGAAAAGAGTAGTGCCTATACGTCTCCTAGAAATGGTACTTAGATAACTACTGAAGTTGTAGTTGCTGCTATAAACGCCCGCATGACTCATGTCCAGATTCAAGAACTTTTTTCTACAATTGGAATTAACTGCCCATCGCAAAAAACATTTACCAAGTACGAAAGCACTATCGGGGAGTCCATAGAGAAAATCCTTCACGATTATTTGCTAGAAAACGGTAAAATAGAGCGCCGAATGGCATTGGAGGCTGATGGAAGATTGACTCCAACGGAATAGTCGATACGTGTGTTATAGTTGATGGAAGTTGGTGCACACGAAGTTATGGTAATAGATACACTGAATTAGCCACACGCCTTCAGGGGCTCTGTATCGACAATAGTTGGCAGCTGCAGAGAAAAAATAGAATTACTTCTTCAGTAGCAGGGCTTATTTGCAAGCGGCGTGTTAAGACAGTAGCTCCAGTAGTGAAACAACTTATGTATCCTAAACAATACAGAATTAAAGCAATGGAATACGGTCATATCCATGAACCGAAGGCAAAGTCGTCTTTTGAAATAAAGTTTAACTGCAAAATTAGTCCTGCTGGCTTATATATCCACAAAAGTTTTACATTTTTGGCTAATAGTCCTGACGGTATAGTACTGTTCCCATCTGGTGAAAAAGCCATAATAGAGGTTAAATGTCCCATAACAGCCAAAGAGCTGTGTATCACTGAATGGTTGGAATCACAAAACTCCAGTTGTATTGAAATAATTGACAGCAGAGAAATCAGACTAAAGAGAAACCACAATTATTATTACCAGATTCAGATGCAACTTGAGTGCTCAGACATCGAAATAGCATATTTTGTGTTATAATTTGGTAAAGGTTCAATATATACGGAGCGAATAGTTCGTGACAAAGAGTTTTGGTCACAGAAAATGCTACCAAAGCTAGAAAGATTCTTCTTTGAAGCACTTCTGCCAGAAATAGTTGATGGTAGAGTTCCAAGAAGCATGGACATTCGGGGACCTTTCCTTTGAAGCAATTAACTTAATTTCGTATAGATAAATGATTTTCTGTTCAATGAATTCAGCTTGAATCAATTTTTACTATCATATAAAGCATTTTTACTATCAGCTTGAATTAATATTTACTATCTTATGATAGTATCGCGCACCATCAGATGAAAAAAAAATTAATAGCCGTACCTCCACAATTCTTACTGTTTGACCATTATAATTTGTTTAACTAAGGTTTCAACATAAGTGAGGATGCAGCTGTTTTATATATTTTTTTATTGTTTTATTAAGATTATTGTTACAAGATGTTGTCATTTACAAAAATGAGTTCCTTATCCTTTCTTTTTTTTTTAGTATTTGTCATATTCATTTTTATTTTGCAGAATTTGGAAGCTTTTTAAAATCAATAGATCGATTCTATAGTTGGACTTTTACGTTATCATTGGGATAATAGGGAGACAGTAGTTGTCTTGGACAGCATTTTTTGCTCTTTTGGAGGGAGAAGGGATGCATCTGAAGAAATATACTCTGTCTGACCTTTCCAGTAATTTATTTCACCTCTTTACAGGTTTTTTTTTTAAACATTGCTTTACGCTGCAGTTCAGTACACTTTTTCTAATGATTAATATAACTATTAAAAGGGAATATCGTACGCATATACATTTTAGAGATCTATCTTTCACACTTATACTGGGCTCCCGAATGGGGTAGAGGGTACAAGGAGGTCATGTACAAGATCAGGAGACGTTGACAGTAGTAGTAGAAGAGTTGGTATTCGTAATAGTAATAACAGTAGTAGCAACAACACTAGTAGTATCAGCAGAGGAAGCAGTTGCAGTAGGTACATAGGGCTCTTGAGTAAGTCAAACCTCCCCCTCAACATATCCCATAAATTTTCAATTAAATACACGACTTCGGTCTTGTGATATTACTGATAGGCTCCTTTGACAGCTTGCATGTAAATAGTGTGTTTTGATTTAGTTCAATCTTTTTTCTCAATATTCCCTGAAACTTTCACCGTAATACCTTTATACCACCATAATACCGTAATAGCCTAATTAGTAGCAGTAGGAGTATTAGTAGGAGTAGCGACAGTAGGAGGGGTGGTAGGCTACACTCTAAAAAATAAATTTGATTTCCAGCTAATTTTTTGCTGGAATTTAAACCGGTCAACTTTTTCGTTGAAATTTTGATTTGTGTTTTGGGTCCATCAAATTTTTTAAAAATTACTAAGATTTATGTATTTTTCAGCAGAAAAAATGTAATTCCCAACAAAAATAGGCTTTATTAATCCATATTGTTTGGATTTTTAATGTTAGGTCAAATTTTTTAGAATATCATATTGAATTTGATTAAGGTAACATTTAAATTAGTATGTTATATAGTAATCCTAATCAAAGGTTAGAATTACAACAGAAAAAAAGAAGCTAATTTTCTTTTTGCGTAAAAAAGAGAGTATAAAATTTGGGTTGACATGAGTTGAAAAAACTTTAATTTACACGTCTAGAAAGTGCTTACACAAAAATTTTTCAATAAATATTAAATTTGCATAAACTTTTATTGGCGATTTTGTTTTGTAATACATTTGTTTTGTGATTTTCCTTAATTAGAAAACTTTTTAAGCTGCTATCCTTTTCTTAAGAATACCAATTATCAATATATTTTACTATCTGAATTCAATATTTTTCTAACTAATACTGAGAACCCTTGTGTGATTTTTGCTGATAAACATGACAAAAAAATTTTGTCGGATCTCAAACATTTTTGTAAAGTGTAGTTGTATATAAGTATCGTCTTTGTGTCAGTTGAACATCCCCCTCATCATGCCCTGAAAGTTTCAAACTAAAGCCTAATAACTAAGTGAACTTCACAGCAAACTTTGACATTTTAGTTTTTATCCTGATCCTCAGTATGAAAAGAGGATAAACATAATAGCTATTAGCTCCTATAGTAGCTCCTCAAGGTCCCATTTGAGGACATTAACAGAATTTTACCTGAGGAGACACTAACATTTCGTGGGAGGCAAAGATTTCAAGAAGGGCCAAGAATGGGAAAGAACTTGTGCCCTTGGGGAGGAACGATTCTTTTGATTCATCATCATTCATAAAGCATGTTTTTTGCTGAATACTTATATTTACTCATATTTTTTCCCAAAGCTAACTCTGTTGGGATACTTTCAACTGTAGAATCCTTGCGTACCCCTATTTTCACATTATTTTGGACAGAGCTAAATTGGAAGCAACTCTAAAAACTCAATATATATAAATTTTGGAAGTTTATTAAGAATTTCCCTGGTAAAGTGTTTAAATTAGAAGAAAAGATGAATTGTACTAATTCGATATCTTTTTTTCGTGCCGTACCGAATAATTAATACTAACAAAGTATTTTTTTTCTTTTAAGTTACTAACATTTTTTTTCTACTTGATCATGCTATGTAGGGAAAGAGGTATAAGATGTGTTTTGCTCACTATGTTTTGTTACGACCTAATGAGTTACGTATTTTATTTCTATAGGGTGTGTCGTTTCTCTCCACTCACTGTGTTCAATTTTTGCGAACCAGAATAAATCCTTTTATTACCATTTAATTAGCCCTCTTTAAATTTTGTCTGAAATGGTGAAATTGTTGGCGGTTTTCAATAAGAATTTATGAAACGCAATATTAGTAGAGATCAACAGAGTTTCGATTTAGTAATCCTTTTCGGCATGGAAAAATCTGTCGAAGCAAATTGGGAAGGTGCTTCTTTGGACGGAGATTGGTAGTTTTAGTGCTTTTTCTGAGAGTCACAGAGATTGATCGCAATCCCTCCCAAACATTTGTTTCGCAACCCTTCTTCCAAAGACATTTGATCAAAATTAGGCATTTTGTTCAAAATGGAAAAAAGGTATGAAGTTTCACCGTAATACCCTCATCCTTTTTTTTGTTGTACCCAGGATATAGCTCCCCCCCTTCTCAATCATAAATACTACACGGAAAAAATTGATAAATTGTGTAAATTTTTATTCTTGCCTCAGGGTCTGTTGGGGACGAGGCACAACAGATATATGAATCTGAGTTGTCATATTTGTAGCCCCCCCCCCTCAATTACTTTCCAACATCCCTTTCAATAAGCCATGAAAGTTTCAGCTTAATACCCTCGGCTGTTCTAAGGCTATTGTTGATAGAAATTTTTAACAACCCGCATGCAAATAATAGATAGATAGATAGATCGTGTATTTCATATTCTCTGATGTTGATCAATAACCCTTTTAAAATTACCTGAAAGCAGTCCTAATTGGAAGTGGTCACAGTCGCAAGTAGTTGCAATCAAATTAATGAATTGTTGCAGCTGTTGCAGAAGTGGCAACAGTAGGGGGCCTGAAAGTTTCAAGTTAAAACCCTTAGCTATTCCTAAGGTATTACAGATACGCCTTTTTTATAAGCCATATGTCCATAGTGTCCTTTGATTTAGTTAAAAAAATACCCCTCAACATTCACTAACGCTTCACATTGACACCTTTACTCTTTTGGAACACATGTGGGTTGAAACATTCCCCCCTTTCTCAGTGATAAATCCTATGTTTAAACAATCGAAAAATTGCATAATTTTTAAATTGCCAAATGCCCGCCCCAAAATGACCGTATTCTTTATTGTCAATATTTTATCAATTATTCTTATGTTTTTGTCTCTAAATAATTATTTTTCCAATTTTATTCCTCCTTCCATATAACCAGGATGCACACAGTGGTTTTTTATTTAGTTAGAATTACCCCTCAGCATCCACTAAATTTTCACATTTAGACTCGTGCTCTTTTGCGACACAACCAGGTTAGAACATTTTTCCCTTTCCTAATGACACATCCCGCGTAAACAATCAAAAATTGCATAATCCATGAATTTTCAAATAGTTTACCTTAAATATGCGTATTCTTTCTTGTAAATGTTTTATCAATCGTCCTTACGTATTTTGAATTAATTCTTGTTTCCTTTTTAAATTACTAGTCTTTCCTCGACTTGACTAAAGGCTAATCCTGAGAGCGAATGAAATTCTTCATATCTATCCACTTTTTTTGCGATTTTGTCTTTTAAAATCAGGTGAGAGCTTGAAACCCTGTTATTCAAACTTTGCAGAGTCAAGTTAAGGACCGCCTTCTAAACCCGTTTGTATTCATCAAAAGATAACCGCCCCATTTTTGCACAGTAAAATCTCTTCTGCATAGATAATTTTCGGTTTTCATATCGTCGAGCCTTATGTATCCCCTGGGCATAACTTACAACCCTTGTCCCTAATCTCTGATGTTTGTTTCAACCCCAAAATCCTTGTTATATGATAATTAGAGTATTTTGAATAGAATGGATATCTCAAAATTTCTGTTAGATGCATTTTGGTGCAATACGGCGTGTATGCGGGGGTGGAGGGGATGGCTTCCCCCTGATTACTTTGACTCTGAAAAAGAGCACTATATCGTCTGATTACCAATCCAATGAGTCCCTCTGAAATTTATGACCACGCTTTCTCTAAAAAAAAACTTATATTCCCCCAGGGCATAACTTGCAACCCTTGCCCAGAGGGCTGGGGGGATTTGTTATCCTCAAAGACATAATTTACAGACTTTTTACATACGTTGAACAAAATGGCTAAATTTTCTATAAAAATCTTATATGCCCTAAGGACAGAACTTACTACCCTTGTCCTGAGGGTTGTCATCCTCAAAGACATAATTTCCAGACCTTGCAACTACGTTGAACAAAATGGCCATATCAAAATGTTGATCGGAAATTTTTAGAGAAATGATCGGGGGGGGGGAGAGTCTCCCTCCGATTACTTTTGACTATTAAATAAGGCAACAGTCCTCTCAATTTCCAATCGAATGAGTCCTTTTTGAAGTTTTTACGACAACGCTTTTTATATGAACCTTATATACCCTAAGGCATAACTTACAACCCTAGCCCTAAGAGTTTCAGGGGGGGGGGGTGTCATACTCAAAGACGTAATTTCCGGACCCTTTAACTGCGTTCAACAAAATGGCTTTATCAAAATGTTGATCGGAAGTGTTTGGGGAAATGATAGGCGTGGGCGGGCAACCGCCCTCCGATCTTTTTTTACTATCAATAAGGGCACTAGGCCTCTCAATGTACAATTGAATGAACCCTTTTTGAAGTTTATACGACAACACTTTCGATAAAAACCTTATATGCCCCCAGGTAGTACCTTATCACCTTTGCCCTGGGAGCTGTGGGGGTTTGTCATCCTCAGACATAATTTCTGGACCTTTCAACTACGTTAAACAAAATGGATATCTCAAAATTTTGATTGGAAGTATTTGGGGAAATGTTTGGCGTGAGATGGGGGTTTGTTGCCCTCCAATCACTTTCAATTATTAAAGAGGGCACTAGCCCTTTCAGTTTCCAATCAAATGAACCCTATTGAAGTTTCTACGACAACGCTTTCCATAAAAACCTTATATGGGCCCAGGACAAAACTTACAAACCTTGCCCTGAGGGGGTGTGGTGGGGGGGGGGGGGCTGTCATTCTCAAAGACCTAATTTAGAACTTTCAACTACGTTTAACAAAATGGCTATCTCAAAATTTTGATTGGATGTGTCTGAGGAAATGGTGGGCGTGGAAGGGATGTTAGTTGCCCTTCACTCATTTTTGACTATTAAAAATGGCACTGCCACTTTCAATTTCTAACCGAATGAGCTCTTTTCCAAGTTTTTACGACAACTCCTTCGATACGAAGTGCCCTGGTCTAAAAGAGAAAAATAAATAATACATTGTGCCCATATCGTTCTTTACTTAGGCAGCGCTATTGCACTGCCTATGATATAGTTTCAACATCCAGTAAATACTCAGTTGCATCATATATCATATATAAATCATATATAAATTCCATTCAATTCTATAACCTACCATAAAGACAAACAGCATTGCAGCGTATCTCGAATATATCGGCCCGAATATAGTTCAAGGCATTTTTTCGTGGAGTTCATATATCCAGTGTTCTGAAGAACAGGAACTAAATAAAACCATCATCCAGTCTCGCCATAAACACTTATGTTATATAAAAACCTCTTAATATTTAAAGTTTTTCGCAAAAGACGAAAAAAGAATTTCGCCTAAAACCACCGAATGACCTGATTTGGTCGTTCTTATTAGGTTGTATCTAAAAAAAAAAAAATATATAGCTGGCTAATAAATAGTCTATTTTATTCTAAGTTTTGAAATCGGAACTTTCCTTTCTGCGGGGTTCAAATTTGTGTTCTATCTATTTGGTAATTAGGCAGAAATGTTTATATCATGTATTCTTATACAGCATTCCACGTCACTTTTGTGCTACTGTACAGAATTTTGAAATTATAAATTAACAGTTTTTCTAAATGTTCTTTCAGGTTGTCTACCGAGAGATAATGTGGCCTTGTTGGAACTTTGACCCTATTCAGAGACCAACGTTCTCTAATATCTTAGAAAGAGTTTACCAAGTTTCACATCAAGTATAGCCGTTATGTGCAGTATTTGACGTTATTTCTGTTTCAAAATTATATATTTTTTCTTTACCGAATAAAAGATATTTTGCTGGTGTTTAATGTTCAATTGGTTCTATATTTATTTAATTTGAAATTTAGCTTGAAGTACCAAGGCCATAACAGTAGAAATACTTTTTGTAGGTGTTTCCTTTTATAAAGTCAAAATATTCTTTTATAAAGGATATTATAAAAGAAAAAATACTGAAAAAATATGAATGTTTTTACTCTTATGACTTTAATAAACCAAATAATATTAACATTTTGATTTCTAAATATCAGTATTGTATATTAAACTGACAATGCAGATTCATTTGTATTTTTTCAGTAAAGTGCAAATTATGTTCTGGCCTTAGGAAGGCATAGGGGTTTTGAGCCCTAATTATGTTAATTTCTGCTTGTTTTGAGTTTGACTTGGTTATTCATTGTAATTTCTGTTCATTTTGGGTTTGAGTTATTTGTTGATGGTCAATTTTGATGATTTTAGGGTTGGTGCATCATTTAACTTTATCTTTTCTCTTTTTTTGTTTAATGGACTTCTTTACTTTTCTTCGAAAAACCTATTTTGTGGAAAAAGTTTTTTTTAAAATTAATTTATGTTCGTTATATATTGACATAGTCTTTTCAGCGAAAAAGAAAATAATTCTTTAAGTCTTTTCGGTTTTTTTAAGGCTTTATATTTTGGCCTACTACTCGTATGCTGAAGAAAAATTTTCAGCGATTTTTAACAACATACACGCTTTTCAAAATCTGGATTCTAGTATTAACGGTTAACTTAGTATCATTCGTCCTAGTTGACCTGAAATGAAAAACTTGATACCATTTGCAAAAAAAAATCTGTTTACTTTATTTGATAGCTTGGACACACTTACGCTATTTTGATTTGGTTAAATTTTAAGAGCAGAAGTAGCACCGAAAGTTTGAACATAATACCCTCAGGTGTTCCTGGGATACTGCTGAGATGCCTTATTGGGAATTAGCATTAACACAGTGCATTTTGATTTGATCTTAAGGCAACATTTAGTTTTTAGACATAATGGGCAAATGGGAGGGTGGGCGTGGGAGGGAGACTAGTTGCCCTCCAATAACTTTTGACCAATAAAAAGGGCATCAGTTCTTTCTGATTTCAATCGAATGAGGCCTTTTCGAAGTTCCTAAGACAACTCCTTCGATACGAAGTACCCTGGTCTAAACAAACATAAAGAAGAAAATAATAATAATACTTTGTACCCACATCGATCTTTACTACAAAAATGTCAAGCCGTCCAGTCACTTTCTACTACTAGCCCTTTCAATTTCCAATGGAATGAGCCCTTTTGAAGTTTCTACGACAACACTTTCAATAAAAACTTATATGCCCCCAGGGTATAACTTACAACCTTGACCGAGGGCTGGGAGGGAGGTTTCATCCTCAAAGACCTAATTTCCAGAACTTTCAGTTACGTTGAAGAAAATAGCTATCTCAAAACTTTTATTGGATGTGTTTGAGGAAATAGTGGGCGTGAGGGGGGGGGGGGGGGTTAGTTGCCCTCCAAGCACCCTCGACTATTAAAAGGGCACTAGCCCTTTTAATTTTCAATGGAATGAACCCTTTTTCAAGTTTCTACGACAACGCTTTCTATAAAAACCTTATATGCCCCAGGGCAAAACTTACAATCTTTGCCCTGAGGGCTGTGCGGGAATTGTCTTCCTCAAAGACATATTTTCCAGACCTTTCAACTACGTTGAACAAAATGGCTATCTCAAAATTTTGATTGGATGTGTTTGGGGAAATGGTGGGTGTAAAAGGGGTGTTAGTTACCCTCCAATCACTTTTGACTAGTAAAAAGGGCACTAGGCCTTTCAATTTCCCTATTAGATGGTTACTTTTTGAAGTTTATACAACAAAACCTTACATAAAAAAAAAATCCTTATATGCCCCCAGGAAAAAGATTACAACCTTTGCATTGACGGGTGCGGGGGGAGTTTCATCCTCAAAAACATAATTTACAGACTTTTAACTACGTCGAACAAAATGGATATCTCAAAATTTTGATTGGATGTGTTTGGGGAAATGGTGGGTGTAAGAGGGGTGTTAGTTATTCTCCAATCACTTTCGACTGTTAAAAAGGGCACAAACCCTTCTAATTTCCAATCGAATGAGCCCTCTTTGAAGTCTCTACAGCAACAATATCTATAAAAAACCTTATATGTCTCCAGGGCGTAACTTACAACCCTTTTCCCAAGAGCTCTGAGGGGGTTATCATCCTCAAAGACCTAATTTCTAAAACCTTGAACTACGTTGAAAAAAAATGGCTATCTAAAAATTTCGATTGGATGTGTTTGGTGAAAAGGTGGGCATGAGAGGGGGTTAGTTGCCCTCAAATCCCTTTCGACCATTGAAAAGGGCACTAGCCCTTTGAATTTGTTCAGCCCTTATTTGTAATAAGCTACTAGGTCTAATTAGTGGCATCGAATCTCTTGGCTATTCATGGCTACTTGTCGGTGATCTGAATTGCAACATTCACTTACCATCCAGTCGTTCTGAGACCCTGCTAAATGCTCTACCAGCTGCGCATAGGATTATAAATAAAGATTGCAGCTTCTCATATATCCGTAATAGTGGTGCAGTTTCTGATTTAGACCATTGTGTGTGTTCGCCCCTTCTTCATTCCTCTGATGTTCACGTCGACGATGAGGAGAGAGACTATGACCACCTCCCTCTTATTTCTTATCTATCTATTAGCTCTACAATCAGCTTCAGTGCTCCTGCTAAGCCTCAAAAATGGACTTGCAAACGTGATTGGGGTAATGCAAATTGGTCACTCTATCTTTCGACTCTCGCTTTGCTGCTATCCAATATCTCTGTGCCTTTTCATCTTCTTGGTGCTGGTTATTTTGTCAGTGGTGTCCGCGGTCAGCTAAATGCTTGCTATAGAAACATCATCTCTTCAATTAAATAAGCTGAAGCAATAGCTGTTCTGTTTATTCGCATGCGACTTAACACCCGCAAGACTTTTTGGAAGTGTGATACGGAACTTAAGAACGTTAAGAACAAAGCCAAGTGTTGGTCAAAGTTGTGGATTGCTTGCGATAGACCTTCTAGTGGGCAAGTTTTCAGCATCAAGCAGAAAACAAAATCGGCTTATAAGCGTCATCTTCGTGCAGTTCGGTTTTCGGGCGCTGAATTCACGTCTTATGGTAAATAGTGGAAAAGTGTGCTGAATGCGTTAAAACTCGAAGTCTCTTTCTCCAGGTATATTATTCCATGATTGTTGTGGATTAATCACTATACACGCTTCTTTTCCTGGATTAATTATGCTGTTCATAGCCGCTTTTCAGCTTTACAGGCAAAGGTTCTTCCTAATAGGGTGAGCCAAAGACATATTATTCCTGTTGAAAAATCTAATATTGTGAAATCTCTTCGACGGTTGAAGTCAAAGGCTTGTGACCTTGATAGTATTTTTGCGGCTCATCTTGATCCACGTTCCGCTGAACTTGTATTGCATCTCCAGTTGTTATTTCAAATGTGCCTTTCTAGGTCTATTGTCCCTCATTCATTTTTATGTGGAAGCGTTACTTCTATACTAAAAAAAGGAAAAGATCTACATGCATGCAATTCCTATGGGCCGATCACTGTCGCCTGTACTCCAAGTAAATTATTTCAATATGTATTGCTTCCACACATTGATGAATTTGCAAATTGTGAGGCTAACCAGTTTGGATTCAGGTCAGGTTTGAGTTGTCAACATGCTCACCGCGTTTTGGCGCAGCTTATTAAGGAAGCCACTCGAAATAAGTTTAGTCTTCATTTTTGTACCCTTGATATATCTAAAGCATTCGATAGTATTTGCCATGTCCAAGTTTTCTATGCTCTTAGTCAACTCGGTGTGAATGCATCTGTGATTCTTGTTCTAAAGTTTTGGTATTCAAATTCATATCTAAGATTAATGTCAGGAAGTGGGGGTTTTTTCGGACATATACCAGTTAAGTGTGGAGTTAGACAGGGGGGGGGGAATTCTCTCTCCCCATATCTTTATTGCTTCTGTTGAACATGTTTTGTCTGGTATACGTAGTTCTTGCTTTACGGGATTCACAGACGTATCATACTTAGCTTATGCTGACGACTTGCGTCTTATTAGCCGAACTGAGTTTGGTTTAGCGCGTTCTGTCCGATCCGTCGCCGCTGCGTTTGCTAGTATTGGGTTATTCCTTAATGTTGATAAATGTGAATAGCTTATTTTTAATGGGATTAGTTTGTCTCATCGTTTGGATTGCAGCTCTGTTTCTATACCTCAAGTCACCTCTTTTCGATGGCTCGGGATCTCTGTCTGCAATTCACTAAGTTCTTTTCGGTTTCAGACAATTCGTGATGTTAAAAATAAGCTTAAACTGGGATATTCTAAAATTGTTGGAAATCGTGGATATTTCCGGCAAGCGCTAACAAAGCTGTACTCGAGTTTTTGCGACCATTCCGTGTTATTTCGCTCTGGTGTATATATGCTTCTGATAAAAGGTGACGTAAAAAGGGCCAAGACGAATTACTATCGCTATTGCAAGTTTTTACTTTATTTACCGCGATCATTCTGGAACCGGAGGTTATGCAGTCAGTATCAGGAAACAGATATTCTTCTTTCAGTGGAAAAATTAAGTTCGAATTTAATTGATGATGCGCCAATCCATCTTGGTCCTAACCATCGTCTTATCCGCCTGTTTAGCTAATTTCTTGTTTCTTTTTGTGTATTTTTTTTGCTTATTTGTAGTTTTTTGTTTTCTTTCCTCGTATTTCACTTTTTCCCTTTTGTAAGTGGTAATAAATGTATTATTATTATTTGTTTGTTTAACTGAGTGTTCTTTTTATTTGTTTATTTTACTTTAAGTGCTCTGTGTTTATTTTTTATTTTTCTCTTTACTCTACTTTTTATCACATTGTTTGTGCAGTGGGTTATAAATGAATTACTATTATTATTATTAATTTCCAATTGAATGAGCCCTTTTTCAAGTTTCTACGACAAAGCTTTCAATAAAAACCTTATATGCCCCCAGGGCATAACTTATAGTGCTTACCCTGAGGGCTGTGGGGAGTGTCATCCTCTTAGATATAATTTCCGGACCTTTCGACTACTTTGAACAAAATCGCTATCTCAAAATTTTGATTGGATGTGTTTGGATAAATACTGGGCGTGGAAGGGGTGTTAGTTGCCTTCCAATCACTTTCGACTATTAAAAAGGGCACCAGCCATTCCGATTTCCAATCGAATGAACCCTTTTCCAAGTTTCTACGACAACTCCTTAGATACGAAGTGCCCTAGTTTAAAATAAACCAAGAAAGCAAAAAATGAATAAATAATACATTGTGCCAACATCGTTCTTTACTTAGGCAGCGCTATTGCGGGGGCTATGATAGAATCTCGAAACTGGTACTAAAGGATTGGTAAACAAATCAATTTTGTTAGCGTAGGTTATCTGACCTGGTAGTAAGCGACATCTTTATAAGTCATCTTAAAGCTCCCCAGCATTGTTACTGGCGACACAGCATGACACAGCTTGAAAATTTACAGACATATCATCTAATTGATGCGAAACCGCAGCTTAAGATCTAAGAAGGTTTTTTTTTTGGGGGGGGGGCTCAAGGAGGTTAAAGGGGAAAGGTTAACTGAGAAGAGTGGGAAGGATAGAAAGAAGAAATGTGGAAATAAGAAAATAGACAACGGGTAAAACTGATTTGTAACCCGGTATGTTTATAGAAATTTAAATTGGGAGGGGGGAGGGCAACCTGAAAATGAAAAAAAATGAATTGTATGAAAATGTATGATAACTCATGGGACGAAATCTTTAAATTTCCCGAGTCTAAAAGCTGATCGTGCAATTTCTGAACCGACTTTCAATGAGGCTGTTAAGGGATTGTTCGTGGAGGTATGATTCGATAAGAGTCTGAAGGAAGATACAGGCGAGTTCAAATTATCAGTTGTAGAAGCTGACAAGGAATACGAATGTAAGAGTTGCTCCTTAACTTTTCACATGCTGTTTCAGAGGATACGACAAATAGCCTCGTCATGAGTATTTACACATACTTCATGTTGTCTACTAAATTCTTTTGCAGAGCTTTTGGGTTTGAAGTGTGGTTTCTGAGGCCTGACGCCCTTTTTGTTGATATGCCCCAGTGTCAGAATTTAATAGCAGTTAAGCCATACCGTTGTTTTTCGTTTTTCAAGTTCAGCGCGTACAATATCGGTCTGTGTCTATTAATGTATATTATCACTCTGGTTGGGTGATTCTTTCAGTTTTGTTTGCCAGATTTATAAAAGTTATGTATAAAAAGCAAATGTTTAAAAAACAAAACACCAGCCTAAAATGAGCACCATATATGCTATAGATTTATTCAAGACAATTGTTTAGACTGAACAAATATAAAGTACTACCGTCTCCTCGGAACTCAGCAATTTCTGCTCCCGAACTTTCTAATTTCTGACCACCTTGCATTACCTTACATACAGGCTGGCATATCGCGGTGAAGCTCAGGAATTTGGGTCCATAAACTCCGCGCCCCCCAACAAATAGGGTAAAGATGTCCAACAATCTTGGTTGATGGACTCCTGCCCTAATCATAAACTTTGTCATCTGGCGGCTACTACTCTTTCCAATGATATCCTCTAAACTGAATCTACATCATAATATATCTCACATTGGTGTTGAATCCTGACTGGACAATGCTCTATTAGAGGGAAAAGAGTCATGACGAGCCGTGTCTTACCAACAAAAAGTGCCAGTTGCGAATTACCTTAGACCTTAGATCCGCCTGTGCCTCCAGAGGCACCCATGGTATCAAAAAGGAGCCACCAATCTTCCCACAGTTTGTTGCTGCCAGTATATCCTCCTACTGAGATTGGATTGATGCATGCAGGTTACGGAGATCCCTGTCGTAAGTTTGAGGCAAGGAGTTTGTAGGTCTGCTACCGCGGGGAGGACCCGATGGCTGCCAATGAAGTGCTGCATTTGGTAGTCGGAGATTGTCCATACGTGGTACGTGGCCAAGGTATCTCCATCGGCGGACTCTTATGATATATTTCACAAGAGGCTGCCAACGGATGCTGAGAATTCTTCTGAGACATGTGTTTTCGAAAGCAAGTATTCTTCTCTCTTGTTCCTGGTTCAGGTGCCAGGTTTCGGCTGCGTAAAGCAGCACTGGCATAACATTGCTATTGAAGAGTCGTAGCTTTAGACGTATAGAGAAGCTTTAGGACCACCATACTTCCCGTAATCTATTGAAGGACCCATTGGCTTGGCCAGTTGCGAATATTCAATGGAAAATGAAGCTTGGCTTATAAGTACATGTGAATATCAACTAAAAAAAATATTTAAAAATTGACTACGCTTCCATTATCCTCAGTGGTTGCTTTCAATAAATAGGTATTAGTAATTCCATCTCAGATATGATCGTGCAAAGTGATTCAAGAATACCACTCATTTTACGAAGCTAATGAATTGCAAAATAATAAAGTTTGGTGAAATTTACAGGTTGTTTTAAAGCCATGAGAGCAATAATTTGAATTTGGCGCTAAAATTTCATTGTAGCGACCGGTACTTGTACCAGGTGTAACTAATTCATGCTAACTTATGAATTTTGCTCTGGGAGCTTTCCAGTAATTGTGAATATCAATGGAAAGTGAAGCTGGTTTGACTAGCTAGCTCACGAATATCGGACTTAGAGTTCTCCGAGTTTCTCTGGCAATCTCACAATTCCACCAATCAGGAACTTGATTGCTATGTTACTCTGGCAACTTTTTCAGGCTACTTAAATGATATGCTAATTTTCCTGCTAAAATCTCACACAAGCTGCTATGCAACTTTTTTTGGTTTTGTTCAGAAATTTTCCCAGAAGAAGCATGCATGGAAAACGGCTTAGGTTACAGATACAATCCTATAAAAAACAAGACTTTCATTTCAAGTTATTTGGTTGCATAGACAAAGATACCGTGTTTCGAATGTAGCTAAATGATTTTGTATACAGAATAATACTGTGAGTAGAACATGAAAGTATATGAGTATAATGAATACAGTATACAAGTCAGCAGATCCTGTATATAATTCATTTATTATAATCCAGTAGGTATATGACAAATTTATTGGTACTTGTTATGAAGCCGGTAAGTACGCGATGAGTAGAGTTTCATTAGTGCTAATGAAAAAAACAAAATTGGATGAAAATATAATGGTTTATGAACAAAATTGGGCTATATATTTGCGCACAAGGGGGAGGGGTTAAAGCATAGCATATATTAAATACGTAACCTAACCCAGCCTAGGTACCTTTTAGTCCCCCTAAACCCCAAAAAACTAAAGTTTCAATATAGTTCCCGGAGCGAGAAACCCTTTGTTTATGCAGAATCTAGGCATTACCCAGTAAAATGCCTATCTGTTCTTGCAATACAATTGTCGCGTACTTACCGCCTTCTTAACAAGTACCAATTTATCATATGAACTATAAAGTATAAGATGAATATAATCTTTTATAAAGTATAAGATAGGACTATGGGTCAACATTAGAAAAATAGAATTTATTATTTTTAACGGTGTTAATTCGGCAAATATTAATCTAGTCATTTATTGTATTAGATAGAATCCAGTAATCCCAGTCTTTGCAATACCTTGGTATCAGTTATCACGAGACGCTTAGCTCCCCTAGTGGCCTGTTGACTGATTCAATCTGTAGATCTATTCGATCAGCTTATGAAAATAGTCAAATGCAAGAGGTCATTCATCGTTTTATTGTTTCAAAACTTTACGATGCCATTGTCTCTTCCGTAAATTTTGTATATATCACCCTTGTGGGAAATTTTGTCTCTCACCGAACGTTGAAAAATACGAAGCACTTATTACCGAAACGCAAAATTTTGCTGGGACTTCCACTCAGGTTCTCTGACACGAAGATCTCATCAATACACAGAACATTCAATTTATCAACAAGTGATCGACACAGAGCTTTCTTGCGATCTTTCAACAAGCTATACGATACACCGCTGACTTAACTATTAATGTAATTATGTTTGTGTGATTATTGGAATTAAGTTTTAGCGTTAGCTATTTTTTTTTTTTTCTTTTTCTCATTTTTGTAATAAGTTGGCACAAATAAATAGATATATATATATATATACATATATATATATATATATATATATATATATATATACATATATATATATATATATATATATATATATATATATATATATATATATATATATATATATATATATATATATATATATCAAGGCCGTATTCAGGGGGGGGTTTACCCGGTTTGAACCCCCCCCCCCGAAATTTTTGACCGACTCGAAAATAAGTCGAAAATTAGTAAAACCTAGGTAAAAATCAGTAAAATTAGTCGAAAACTGAGTCAAAAATTAGTAAACCCCCCCCCCCTGAACAAAAATCCTGGATACGGCCCTGATATATATATATATATATATATATATATATATATATATATATATATATATATATATATATATATATATATATATATATATATATATATATATATATATATATATATATATATATATATATATATATATATATAATATATAATATAAGTATATAACATGCAATAATAATAATATATAATATAACTTAATATTTATTTCGATAAATACAAAAAAGACATAGAGAGAAGATTGTTTTAGCTGTCATAATTAATACATTGGGACGCATAACGATATTTAGTGTATCTAACTCAAAACCTCTTTTCAAAGGGAACATGCTTTGATTTTGGTCAATAAACTTTGATATTCCCTGGCTCCAATTCTATTTATTTCTTAATAAGAAAGCGAACAAATTAGAAAAAAAGTGTTTTAATACGTATCTGTTTTTCATGTTAAATCCTTAATCAAATATTTTGCATCAAATATAGCAATAATCTCTATTGATTTAAAAAAAGAAACAATAGATAAAATATTTAATAATTTTCGAAAAATATTATTTAAGGCAACAGCAATTTAAAAAAAAATATGCAAGATCATTATTGCACTTTCACGATTATGGGCTTTGACGAAATATACATGGTCGTTATCGGAGGAAGTGTCTTATCACTGATCCTGACACAAACTGTGTTCGTGCATTCTGTCACATCGGTAGCTGTATGAGTTAGATTTTATCCTTTATGAATAATTTTTGCTTGAGAAAAAAAATTAAACTAAGCTCATATATATATATATATATATATATATATATATATATATATATATATATATATATATATATATATATATATATATTTGTAAAGTCTCTTCCTGATTTAAATCATGTTAATAGTTTAACCTAGCTGTCAATATTTTTGTTACAACTTCCGCTTGTCACGGAATCCAAAGGATTTCCTTGAATATGTGTTTAACCAGAGTAATGTAAAAAGTGATTAGATTCCTAGAAATTATTCATAAACCTGTAGAAAGACAAGTATATATTTGTGTGTTTAACCCTTAGATAGGAACAGTCGAACGTATGCATTGTACGTGATAAGTATCTATGGCTTTGATATAAATAAAGACTGTTTATTTGAAACATCTATGGACTTGAATATCTAGCTCTGCAAAATGGTATATTAGTTTGTAATCACCATTGAATGGACTCGCCCAACTCTTTAACATTAAAGATAAAGCTTACAACATGGTGTCAGAAGTGCTGTAATTTTTTGAGCCCAGTCCATCCACAGCAGAGCCAGTCCGAAATAAACAACATACTGGCCAGTCATATTGTTACACAGGGTCGTCTCAACTTCCAAATGTTTCTCAAACACCGCAGTTTTTTTTTCAGCCGAAGGTGACCGAAGCTTACCAATCTACGCACATCTCCTGTCGTGAAATCTCCAGCCATCGAAGAAGAACCCTTGGAGGGATCGGCATCCAGTGAAAAACAAAGAGTAAGTGTGAGCCCTAAAGTTTTGTGCGCATAGGAAACAGTTAGGAGTGCTTAGGCTAGCTATTTTCTTGTATCAATTTTTAGTTGTTTTTTTAACTATGAATATCCCAGAATTAAATCCTGAAAGTGATAATTTTGATGAGGTAAAAGCGAAAGCCTTCGTTGCACAGCAAGAATTACGAAACATAGAAATACCCCCTACCTTTGACCCAAGTAGCGATGATTATGACGCAGAAATAGTCACTAAGTTTTATTCTGAGATAAGTCTCTGGGAAGCAGCGGCAATGGCCCATTATCTACAAATTTCATCTAACCCCAAAAGTAAAAATTCACAGCAACCGCATCCAACAAATAATCCACCGTCGAGTGATAACCTTTCAATCAGAGCAACAACAGATTTAGCTTCCTTAATAGCACCATTAACAGAAGTCTCACAAATAAATGAATTTATTAGCCAACTAAAAAGAATTCAGGATACCTTAACTTGGTCGGAAAAGCAAGCTGTTGCCACAGCAGGGATGTTAATGAAAGGGGAATTTTCCTTTTTTTTTGATGATTTAAATAAGGTGAATTTAACACTTGATACATTGCGAAAAAATCTGTTGGAGGCTTTTGTTCCTCAACGCAGCCCCGGGCAAATCTTACAGGATCTTGTGGGATGTAAACAATTTCCGGATGAAACAGTATATCAGTTCTTAAAACGAGTTGAAAGAGCCGCTAAGTCTTACGCGAATTCAATGGGCTCTTGGGATGGGCTAAGAAACCCGGCAGTTCAACCATTGGCACTAAACACTTTTAGGGAAGGTGCACGCATAACTTTTAAAAGGGTACTGATGGAACAAGAGGATCAAATAACTAACCTAGAAGATGCTTTTAAAGTTGCGACCAAGTATGAAAAAATTGAAATTGCGACAAAACCGGCGGATGAGTTTTTTTCGGCTGCCGTGTCAATTGAAAATAGGTTCCGCCTCCCCAGAGAAAGACATGCTACGTTTGCGGTAACCGAAACCACGATAGTTCCGAATGCTGGTATAGAAAAGACCCAGACTCTGAACAAGTATCGGAAAACTAAATAGCCAGTCTAGACAGAGGGCTACGACTGGTACAGAAAAAGAAAACCCTCAATCTGAAACTAAGTATATTAGCATTAACAGCAAAATGGGAGAAGATAGAGTATCATTAGTACTAAAAGACAGGGATGAGATGCCTGGTGAAAATTTGAAAGTGCTGGACATTTCTATGAGATACCACACAAAGTGTACCTGTGTTGAAGAGGCATCTACAGAATTAGCCTCACGTGATGGTAAGTGGGCCAGGTACGGAGATGCCCAGCAGTTCGTTCCGCGAAGTGCAATGAGATCTGCTAATCCGGGGGACGTAGCTCGGTTTTATGTGGAACGGTTAAAGGAATACAGGGACGGGGCGAT
Organism: Artemia sp. Qi Xiang Cuo; assembly: GCF_049724085.1. Taxonomy (NCBI): domain Eukaryota; kingdom Metazoa; phylum Arthropoda; class Branchiopoda; order Anostraca; family Artemiidae; genus Artemia; species Artemia sp. Qi Xiang Cuo. Next base: position 41,570,522 of record NC_142812.1, read on the forward strand.
AGACGGGGCCTTGAAAATTGCATGTATATGTAGACATATATTACGTAAAGAAGTGTGTGATGAGGAGAAATTAGAATACAACATTCCTGTTTCTAATAGATATTCTATTTTTTACAAAGGCGAGTTTGAGGAGCTGGTGGGGATTGACGAACACGAGATATCTGTGTTGCAGGATTACTTTCGTACCAACACGCGCCCTAGTAGCGGGCGTAAAACGGCTAAGACGGGTCGGATAGGAGCGACAGGACTTGCGCCAACCAAGGGGAAGGCCCCATCAAAGAAACCTAAAGAGACAGTCCCTTCGATGTCCGAAGAGGAGAGGAAGCAGCGTGTTGCAAAACGGAAAGCAGCTATACGCAGGATTAAAGAGAAGCTAGCTAAAACCGCTAACTCATATGGGTTATTACCTGCATCGGGTTTTTTCCTGCAACAACCTTCATCGTCGATAGTTAACCAGATGATGGAAAAAACGTGTACTGTGTCCGATCGAGCTTTGGATGCTCACTCTTCTAGTCTGTTGGACTGGTTGTTGTATTGTCGTAGGGTGGGGTTATCGAAAAAACGGGCATTGTGGGGAACATTGCATTATATCATAGCGGACGGGGACTTATCCACATTACCCGACAGCTGCTGGGTGAGATGCCTAGTGGACGCCGGAGACGTATTATATAACCCGGGGCCTTTTTGCAATTATTTTTTTGTTTCTCGTTCGGCTTTGCCGCGGGGATTTTGGCCAAAAAAAAAAAAAAGGATCAAACCCTCCATTTCGTAAAATTTAATCCGGGTTTGAAATGCATAAAAAAAAGAAATAATTATTAGTTAACCAAAATTAATATATTAAAAATTTTTAATTTTAAGCCGTGTCTATAAATATTTTACTAAACATTCAATGTAATTTTTTTTAATATCCCCTAAAAATAGTGCATTCATTTAGTTAATGGAAATTATATATATATGGGTAACATTGCTGCTGTTACCAAGATTTTTCTCTCAATAAGGAGAGTAATCATAATAAAAATTATGTTTAATTTTATGGCAGATTTTATAAAGAAAATTGGAATTATGTCCAATCCTCATTTCTAATTTTTCTTTTTTTTCTCGCAAAGATAGGCTTTCGCTACAATAAAACGCGATAAGATTTATTGATAAGTATATGTATATGTTTACGTGTAGGGACAAATTGTAAGTGACTGCGCACCTAGTGAACAAAAGGGCTTTCACTTATAAACAGTGTCAACATTGCCAGTTTTGTGGCCGAGAAGGGAAGCACAGTTTAAAGACTTATCCTGCCGAAGTGATTCCCCGTCAAAACAGAACACTTTTATTTTCAGTGTATTTTAGTATTTGCTGTTTGTTCTTTTATTTTTTTTGTTTAATTTTTATTTTTGTTTTATGGATATTCTGCTTCGTAATACTAAAAACCTTTTTTTTAAATAACTCAAAAATCTGAAGGGGAATAGAAAAAACTTTGGTTCTCTTTAAGAGGGGGGTGGATTGTAAAGTATCTTCCTGATTTAATTCATGTTAATAGTTTAACCTAGCTGTCAATATTTTTGTTACAACTTCCGCTTGTCACGGAATCCAAAGGATTTCCTTGAATATGTGTTTAACCAGAATGATGTAAAAATTGATTAGATTCCTAGAAATTATTCATAAACCTGTAGAAAGACAAGTATATATTTGTGTGTTTAACCCTTAGATAGGAACAGTCGAACGTATGCATTGTACGTGATAAGTATCTATGGCTTTGATATAAATAAAGACTGTTTATTTGAAACATCTATGGACTTGAATATCTAGCTCTGCAAAATGGTATATTAGTTTGTAAGCACCATTGGATGGACTCGCCCAACTCTTTAACATTAACGATAAAGCTTACATATATATATATATATATATATATATATATATATATATATATATATAGCTCTGAAGGATTCGAGTTCAAAACACTCTGTGGTAGTAGTTAACGAGTCATTTCATATGACTATTGAGTCACGGAGTTGAAATTGACTATTGGACATAATATCTCGTGAAGAGCAGCAAGGAGCCCTAAACATTTAACTTCGTTAATGTCCCCAGCTCTTACTTTTTGACATTTTATTTTCTTAAAATCGCGAAATGCAACAGAAAATCTTGCAATTTGTTCTTTTCCATCAGTGCATAAGGCAGCTGTATAAATTTCACTCAATCTTTTCAATTTAGCCAAAATCTTTTCAAACTCTCTCTGATTTTTTTTTCGGGATTTATAATCTTTTTGGTGTTCTCATTGAATAATACCTTTTTGAGTATTTTCATTGGGGACAAAAAAATCGGAAAACGAAAGTGCAATCTCCCAGGATCTTGAAAAATACATTGTGTCCCCCCATGACATTTTCATGAATTGACATCACTATTGACTCGTTCATTCCTAAGAACAGTGCAAAGGACCTTCCACCATTGGAGAAATTTTGTGCCTAAGAAGGCATATTTCTGACGCCTGAAATCTTTTCCCAGATTATATTTGAAAGTGCAGAGAAAGTTATGGAAGGTATGGACGTGACCGTGACTGTAAAGCATTTGGACGCTGTGAAGATAGAGAACAATTTTTACTACATAATATGCAGAATAATCGCACGTAACACATTAGTCATGCCGACTCGCTAGGCTCTACCCCCCCCCCCCATAATTCGCAAATATATAGCCCAAATTTGTTTCTAAAGTATTATATTTTCATCATCAGTGCCATTATTTGGTACTTATCTGTTATAGCGACCCCACTCAAGAATTACGCTGTGTAAAACTCGAGAATAAGCCGGTTTTGTCTGTCTGTATTAAGAGACAATTAGCTCACGCTCAGTTGAAAACAAGTGGCTGGTGACAGAATACATTAGATTTTGTATAATTTGGGCAATACATTTGCACATTAGGAGGGGGGTGTTGGTAAAGTGTTCGGACAATGTGAAGTCAGAAAACAATTCTTACTCGATTATATGCAGCATAATTGTAGCTAACACATTTTGCATGCAGACCCGTTACACTCTAACCCCCACCCCCTAATGTGCAAATATATAACCCAAATTTGTTTCTGAAGTATTATATTTTCAGCATGTTTTGGTATATTTCATTGGGATTAACCTAACTTTGCGTCTTGAGTGGGGTCGCTGTAACAGATAAGTACCCATTATCTTCAGGAAACTTTCTGATTGAAATTAAAATATAGAAACAGTAACTTGGATTGCATCTACACGTAGCCTATTTAATGCAATTTGCTCCAACGCAAAAACTCATAGCTAATTAGTTGTACTGTTTCCCTGATTTAGCTTAATTATGACAGGAGTCAAATTTGAATCCTAATATCCTAATTATATCCTAATTAAGGTGACGTGGTAGCTTATTGCTCGATTTCCAGGCTCTCTTGTCCGTGAATTTGTCAAAGAACTAAGCTTCAATTAGCGACCTTTCCAGATGGCTTAGTTTTCAAGATCAATCAAGAATTTGGGGGTCGACAAGTAATAACAGTTGACATTTGGTAATGAATGAGTAAAAGCACGTTTGTTTTTACGAATGCATCACATCTTGACGGAAGAAAAAAAAACACAAGAGAAGGAATTTTGGTGGAACTGGTAATTTTATCAAATAAGCGAAATTTTATACGGAGGGATAGTTTTTTGAGGACTAACCGTCTTGGGAGGGAATCATCCAGGGGGGAGGGGAGGGGCATTAGCCAGGAAAGTGTTAATGCACAAAAAACTACGAAAAATCATTGAAAGTCGAATTCTATTTTCTTTGGGTAGGGGAGCGGGGAATCTTTTGGACACTATAAATAAATGCACAACTTAAAGATTTTCATTGAAAGTCAAATTCGAAACCGAGTTTCTTTTCCGGGTTAGTTGGGACACCATAAATATATAAACATGTCAAATGGATGGTAATTTTGAAGGAAACCAGGGGTGTAATTTGCTACGGGGCATGGGACAACTGCCCCTCCAAGATCTCGCTTTGCCCCCCCCCCCCCCTCAGGCCCTAGTTTTTTCCCCTCCCAGCTGAAGTTTAGTTTTTTCCAAAATCTTGTGAAAACTAAGATAAACCTGCACAATTCAAGTATCAACAGAAACAGATCAGTTTTTTAGTACCTATTTACCTTTACAGTACTGTAAGTTACCTTTATATAGTACCATAAAGCACCTTTATAGTACTTTTAAAGTACTAAATAGTACCTCTAGGATGCCAAACGGCTTATTTTTTTAGTTTTTACTGTCATTTTCACTTTCGTTGAGAGAGGAAGTCATTTACCATTTCGAGCCCTACCTCCATGACTAAGTTCCTAGACCTTGTGTCCAGAAGACGAGGGGACGAATATAGGAGGGAAGGGCTCGATCAAGAGACAAAATAACCCTTCTTGTGTGAAAACCAGAAATGTCTCCCGGGAAGGTATTGCCATGATACTGTCCACCTTTTGTTTGGGGGGGGGCCTTAGAAGACTTCATACCCTTCAATGTTCTGACAAATCAACGTTTTGCGTTTAGTTTAAGTGTTCAATTTCTTTTATTTCTATGGCTTTAGTTTTGTAAATCTTCTTATTTCAGAAGAATTTGAAGCCGTATCAAGTATTTTTTTTTCCAAGGAGCAGATTTACAGACCTTTAAAAGCTTATAAATTGGTATTGAGCAAAGAACGACTTTGCTTGTGTCTCACTTGAGCAACACGTCTATTTCATTAGCTTTTATTTTTGTAACACGAAGATTTTTACAGATCATCAAAGTTCAGTACCCTCTGGAAGGAGACGGGGTTGAAGAAAGTGCTTCAAAATATCTTCTCGTAAGATAATTAAGGCTCTGGATGCATTCCCGAGAAAGTGCTTCAAAATATCTTCTCGTGAGATAATTAAGGCTCTGGATGCATTCCTGCGAGTTTCATTCACCAAGCTCAACGACTTTCCAAAATATAAAAGCTCATAAAAAAGAATTTTAGCTCTACTAGTGAGGCAAGCTATTAATTTTAAATTTAAAGTAAATCCAAGTTTAAACCTGGCTATTCAATTTATAAGTTCAAGCCGATTTTTTTATTGTGAATTTTGACCATAATGAGCACATACAAATAGGAGTTTGAGTTTTATCTAATCAGACAAAACTCCTTATTCAACACCTTTGTTTTAGCCCGTCGGGAACCCCGGAAGTTATGGCAATAAACTTACATGTGCCGGATGACCTTTGTCATCCGGCTGACTTAATAGATTGATTACGAAGTTGACTTAATACTAAGCAAAAAATAAAAATATAAAAGAAAACAAATGTAAGAAGTCTAACTACGACCTAGCTTTGACCCAATTGCTTCTCTAAGACACTGAAATGTAGTTACCTATCCTCGGCTAGTCTGTCACTCAGGCGGGTGACAGCACAGAAATCCCAAAGCGGCAAGATCAGTCAAATGAGTAGTGGGGGGGGGGAAGGCATAATATATTCAAGCACCCAGATAGGAATTTAGTATGGAATTTCAAGCGGCCAGTACCCCTGGAATACAAGCGATCCCGGTTTCAAGCGGTCCCGTGACGCCATGTTTCCAAGTGCCGCAATATTGTTTCAGTATTGGCCAGATTCCGAACACAGCCCTATACTTTTTCCCATAGGATTTCTACAACATGCCCTTTTAGGTCACGACAGCCCTGGCAAAATTCCGACAATACCCCTTGCACGATTCCCGGGTATTTCAGTATTTTTTTTTATATGAGTAAATAGAGTATGGTCGGGAAAATGCACAAGTAGCATTAATTGGGGTTACAAGCTCTGGTGTTTTAATATAGGGAACACAGGTAGCGACACACCCTCGCCAGATAGGGAGCCCATAAGTGGAGATACTAACCCCTCAAGACGTCACATCTGTGCAATGCGGCTCCTGTTTCCAGGTGTTCTTTTAAAGGGAACACAGATGACGAGATTCCCGCGATGCACCCCTCTGGACTCCACTGACGTCACGCTACTAACCCCGTTTTAAACGGTGATGTGTAATATGGATTACGCAATTTTACGTCACCTTGCGAAAGAACCCATGGGGAATCCCCGGTACTCATCTTGCGCAATGACAGTTCTCATCTAACTGTCACATAATACTTTTTTGACATTTCATTTTTTAGCCAAAATGTACAAAGCGTTTTTCTTTCTTATTCCTTATTCATTTTTTCTTTAATTTTTGTTCCTCACTGGGACTTGAAAGGTCAATTTCTTTTCAATGGGACAGCGCTCCAACCATCCGGACTAAACTGCTATTCCAAGTATTTTGTCCTACTCATTAATTCAAAAATTAGCTTATTGCGCATGAGAGAAATTCCCATGTTTCGCTTTTTAGAATGAGATGTTTTGCGCTGGCACGCTGTCGGAAAACATCTATTTCCAGAAATTACACCTCTTAACTAAGTAACGCTTTTTAGGGAGTGATGCGAAATAATATTCTTGATTGTTATTAATGTATTTATAGCGATAAAGGCAGAAGGAATGCTTAAATTATGTAAACACCATGATCGTCCTAAACAACATATATAAAGGATTAAGGCAATTGTAAATAAAAGTTTTATTAATTAAAACAAATTTACAAAAAATAATATAACACAGAAAAAAGAGTTCAAAAACACGACAAATAAAAAATTAAACTTGAAAAAAAATCATGCATTAAAGAAAAATAAATCTCAGCAATCATTTTCAGACGGGCAAGATTGTTATCAGAGATAAATTTAAACCATTTTGAGAGATTTTAATAAAAATACCTCTGTTCTTTAAGCCAAAACTATGAATATTTCACAACATCGTGACAATATCTGGCTGCCCCCCTAACAATCATTTCCAGAAGGTGCGTTGATATAAGCGAGATATTTAAACCAAGAGGTATTTTTGAAGGGCTTTTAATGAAAACGCATCCTTTCTTTGAGTGCATGTTAGATTTTCATTCCCTCCTCTCTGCGGGAAAAAATTCTTTTAACACCTCACTTTAATCTGTAGAACATGTTACTACATGCAATTCACGTCACAGTACCATTATTTGACTGCCTTCACACCCCCTAGCAATCATTTCCAGAGTGCAGGTGATATTAGAGATAAATTTAAACCATATTGAGGTTTTTCCGAGAGCTATTATCGAAAATGCCTCGTTTCTTTCAGCCAAGACTATGAATATTTAACAGCATCGTGACAATACGCCCCCCGCTCCCCTCACCCTTAGCAATCATGTCCATAGGTTAATCTTGATATTAGATGGCACTATTGAAGTATTTCCGAGAACCTTTTATGAAATACAACGTGGGGATAATTTTCTTGACATTATACTCCCAGTTTAAAGCCAATGACACATTTTAGAAACCTTCCAACCTGACACATTTTAGAAACCTTCCACTGCCACCTTTGAAACAGGACGTTCAATATGGCTATAGATTTTCGAAGCTTTTTTTTGGCAAAAATTGTTGTTTCGTACCACAAATCGCCTAAAAACACCGCTATACTGAGGGACAGACTTTTTGGCTAAAAACAAATGTACGTGTTAATCCTCATTTTATAAGACTACCTGCACCTTTAGAAACGAACGCGCCTCATACGGCATTGCCGCCTCTGAAAGAGGAGGTTCAATATGACTATAGATTTTCGAACGGATTAACTATCTCAGAATTTTGATGCAATAACTTTTTGACCTGTTTTTAGCTAGAATTGTTGTTTCGTACCACAAATAGCCTGAAAAAACCGTTTTACTGAGGGATTTTTGGCTAAAAATAAATGTATATGTTAACCCTTATTTTATAGGACCACCTGCACCTTTAGAAACGAACGCGCCTCATACGGCATGCCGCCTCTGAAACAGGAGGTTCAATATGACTAATAGGTTTTTCGAATAGGTTAACTATCTCAGAATTTTCACGCAATAGCTTTTTAAGGTTTTTTTTGCCAGAATTGCTGTTTCGTACCACGAATCGCCTGAAAACACCGCTTTAGTAAATGTACATGTTAACCCTCATTTTAAAGGACTACCTGCACCTTTAGCAATGTACGTGCCTCATACGGCATTGCCACGTTTGAAACAGGAGGTTCAATATGACTATAGATTTTTGAATAGATTAACTATCTCAGAATTTTCACGCAATAGCCTTTTGACCTTTTTTGGCTAGAATTGTTGTTTCGTACCACAAATTGCCCTAAAACACCGCATTACTGAGGGACAGACTTTTTGGCTAAAAATAAATGTATATCTTAATCCTCATTTTATAGGACTACCTGCACGCTTAGAAACGAACGTGCCTCATACGGCATTGCGGCCTCTGAAACAGGAGGTTCAATATTACTATAGATTTTCAAATAGATTAACTATGTCAGAAATATCACGCAATAGCTTTCTGACCTTTTTTTGGCTAGAATTGTAGTTTTGTACCATAAATCGCCTCAAAACACCGCTTTACTGTCGGACAGACTTTTTGGCTAAGAATAAATTTATACGTTAGCCCTTATTTCATAGGACTATTTGCACCTTTAGAAACGAGAGCACCTCTTACGACATTGCCTCCTCTGAAACAGGAGGTTCAATATGACCGTAGATTTCCGAATGGATTAACTATCTCAGAATTTTCATGCAATACCTTTTGGACTTTTTTTGGCTAGAATTGTTGTTTCGTACCACAAATCGCCTGAAAACACCGCTTTACTGAGGGACAGACTTTTTGGCTAAAAATAAATGTATATGTTAACTCTCATTTTATTGGACTACCTGCACCTTTAGAAACGAATGTGGAAGCGTACGATATTACTGTCTCTGAAACTCAAGGCAATGTTTTCTACGCTTTTGTCACGATGTCTCCGAATTGGTCTGGATTCTTTGGCATGATCTTGATTATTGTAGATTTGTAAAGATTTTTTATTAGTTCTTCCAGATTTTCATGTATTGGCTATGATTTTTATACATTCGTAAGGATTTCTATGTATTAGTTAAGATTCTTTAGAGATTTGCCTTAATTTTTAAAATTTGCTATTGATTTCTACACTTTGGTCCTGTTTTCTATGGTTTAATTTAGATTTCTAGAATAAGGCCTGATTTCTACAGTTTTCTCTTGATTTTTATGTATTTGTCAGGGTTTCTTTGTTTTGGCAATGATTTTGTTACACGTTGATTTTTTACACTTTGCCCATGATTTCTACGGTGGTCTTGATTTCTAGAGCTGCCCCTGATTTCTATAGTTTTGTCTTGATTTTTCAGGCGATTTGTGGTATAAAACACCAATTCTAGCCAAAAAAAGGTCAAAAAGCTATTGAGTGAAAAGTCTGAGATAGTTAATCTATTCAAAAATCTATAGTCATATTGAACCTCCTGTTTCAGACACGGCAATGCCGTATGAAGCACATACATTGCTAAAGGTGCAGGTAGTCCTATATAATGAGGGTTAATATATATAGCGTATTGTCACGATGCTGTGAAATATTCATAGTCTTGGCTCAAAGAAACTAGGCATTTTCTTAATAGCTCTCGGTAATACCTCAATATGGTTTAAATTTATGTCTAATATCGACTACACTCTGGAAATGGTTGCTAGGGGTGTAGGGGGGTAGGGGGTGTAGGGTTGCTAGGGGGACTCAAACAATAGGGAAAAGTCCATTTACCCGGAGCTAGTGAAGCGCCAGGCCCCCAATCACTTATTAATGTTAAAATCCGAGACGGGGAGCGAATTGATTTCCAATGGTTTGCTTGCAGGTCCAAAAGTGTCCTGTATGCAAACACACAATGAGATAATCAAAAAGGTCTGCAAGGGGGTGCCTAGACACAATGCGAATCAGAATTTAGAAAATAGTTTTTATAGAAACTGTATGGAAAGTAGTTTATTTCCAAGAGTGAAAGTCATGGTGATTGGCTCTTTAAAATTTAAAAACTGCACAGTTTTAGTGGATAAAACTGTCATGTCCCGCGTATCGGATAAAGTCTATATGTGAACGGATGGCGTGACGGTGCTACCCCAGAGACATTATCTAACTTCTGACCGAGTGGTATGTCAAGACTATAGACATCACCTCGGTCGGGAAAAATTCAATAGTAAATGGTGGTTGGGTGGGTGGTGGTATCCTTTTTTATAGATGGGAGGTTTTTCTTTTCCCCAACTCAGCAGAATCTTTTTATTTTAGCAAGGTAGAATTGTCCTATGTGAGTTTTTTTTGCCATGGTAATAAAAATTGTTTAAAAAATGTTTTTAGGCCCCGCGGCCGGTCCAGGGGGTGGGGCCTGCCTTCGGCCGGCCTTCAGTGGCCACCACGCTCTTTCGGGGGTTGGGAGACCCCTTTCTAATTCTGATAAGTGCTTTTTAGTGCCTTTTTATTGTATAAAAATGTATTATTGTTTTAATATTTTGGTAGTGCCATTTATTTGTGAAAAACATGTATTATTTATTGTAGTGCTTTTTATTTGTAAATAAAAAACATGTATTATTCATTAAAAATTTATTGTTCTCGAATCATATTAGGGAAATTATTATTTTTTATTCAAGGGTCAGATGTATTCTACAGTCAGTTGTATTTTGACATTGCAAGGGACTATGTATCAATTTAGAACTCCATTTAGATCGTTTCTTTGCGGATCGTCAATGTCTGGCAAAACGACACTTTTAAGAAAAATAATTCAAAATCGCGATAAAGTGTTTTTGGAAAATCAAAAAATTACTGTTGCTACAGTGTATGGCAAGAATCCTATCATATAATAAAAACTATTGCCCCAGACACGGAGATGATACAATTGTTCACTGTCCGGTCTCATCATCAACGGATTTCCATAATGACAGAGAATTCATTAATCTCATATTAATTTGTCTAAAAAATCTCTAAAGATAGATTTTTTCGAAGTAGTGTTTGTATGATCTTCTCCAATTGTTAGAATAAGCCCTTTTCCCTGGGTATTTTCAAAAACGCCATCTTTTTTCTCGGGTAGATTGGTACGCAATCTTTAGTATCAATTTTAATAACGCCATTTTTTATTTCTTATCGTTAAGAAGCGTGCTGGGAACTAGCAGAAGAGGGGAAGGAACCTCCCGCAAGCGACATCTTGTATCCGCCGGTATTAAGTTATCCGTAAATTGTGGGGGACAGTTGAGCGGGTCCTTATACTTCCCATGTTCCTAAGTTACTTCATTCTGTATGTATTCAACATTCATGGCTGATGGCGTGGACAGCTGGATTGCTCGTTTATTGTCCTGTTCTGAATTTTGTCGAAAACAGTATCGAAAAGGGCTTTTCTCCTTATATTATGAAGAAACATATGTCTGAATTTTTCTCGCTCGCCCAAGTTTCTGAAGTGAGGAGGCAAATCTTCCAGTTTTGCCATCCTGGGGAAATTCAGCTTAAGGGAGTGGGTACAAATACGTTTATTAATAGCGTCTCTGATATTATCAATACTATCATAAAGTATGATGCTGATGATGTTGGTCTGCCAGTCTTTGCGTGTACGTTGAGTTGGCTTTTAAACTCCTGTTTTTCTGAGCTACACTCTTTGCCTGAGTGTGTGAGAGCTCTCCTGCCTGGAACAATTGGATGTCCTCCGTCGTTAATGCAAGAGTGTTCTGTCTCTTCAAAACCGTCCTATGCAGTTATTCTAAAAAACCCACCTATTGACCTCAAAGATCCTATTGAGCGCAAAGAGACCCTTGATACCCTGGATGGTCATGATGGTATCGTAAGTGTGAGATCTGATCCTGTCAAGAAAAGGTGGGTAGTCCATACCCAAAATAAAGCCTCAGTCGTCTCTATTGCGGCCGCTGCAACTAGTCAGCTAAATGTATCCACTCATGTCCTTAATCAATAAGTGCTTGGTGTTGTGAGTATCATCCCTGTTGTTGTGCAAAAATCAGAGCTTATTAGTATAAGTCCCGGTCTTGTTGATGCAACTAAAATTGGAAGTTCCAGATCCTTCCGCCTTGAATTTCCAGACGAAGCTACCTTAAATAAAGCTATAAATGAGGGTTTGTGTTTGGGACCTTTTAAAATTAGACCTTTCCAGAAGTTACCTCCTAGATGTTACCGTTGTCAATCGCCGAAGCACATTGTCGGAAATTACCCACTCCCATAGACTAATCAAAAGTGTTCACGGTGCGCTACTGGACATTGTGACACACTTGATAACCTTTGCACTGAAAGCCCGAATTGCGCCAACTGCGGGGGAAATCATATTTCCTATAGTCTCAGATGCCCAGTGTTAAAAAAAGCTCTGAATAAGAATAGAAAATGATTGCTAGTGGTAATAGATTTCGCTGTGTTTCACTTAATATTAACGAAACCAAGGACAAAGATCTTCTTATTCATGAGCTTCTTGATTATGATATAGCTTTCCTACAGGAAAATTTTCTCATTAAAGCCAATACAGATACTCTTAAACGGTCACCCACCCACCAAACGTTTGTACTTAAAGCTTAATACAACGCGTGGTCGAGCCTCTGGGGACCTTGCAACTTTAGTTTGCCTCGCTAAGAAACCTGAGCTTATTTCTTCTGATCATAATTTACTGGCAATAAAATGTGGTAATATGGTCCACATCAATTTCTATATGCCATGCAATCGCAAGAACATTTCTTCCCAATCTGTCTTCGCGGGTTCTTGTAAGCGACTCAGAACACTTTTGCTAAGAGTGACCAATCAGGGATTTTATTGGATCGTGGCTTGTGATATTATGCCAAACTTCTGTCCCAATCTGAAAGAAGTGACCTGTTTTTTGATGCTTTGCCTAGTGGCTATCAGTTAGTCAATAAGGAAAAAGAATTTACCTATATTCATAACCGTGATGGTTCTAGATCAAACCTTGATCATATTATAGCTTCAAGTGGATCACTCATGATTCCTCCTGTCATTGTTTTGGATAAAATTGAGGATGATAACTTGCCTTTAATTTGTGAAATTGAGTCGCCTGTTCTACTGGCTTATAAACTTTTTTCTTACCATAATAAATTTCTTGATAAGAAAAATTGGAAACAAGTAAATTCTGAAGTTTATTTGTGTGTTCTTGGCTCGATATTATCAAACCAGAAAGTGCCTTTTCATCTTTTACAAACCTCTGTAAGGTCAAAGACAGCTAAGATTGATTTAAATTGTTACTATCACCAGATCGTGCATTGTTTGAAGTCAGCTGCCTCAGTTTCAGTTCCTGTTGAACGTGTTAGATTTGGCACCAGAAACCCGTTATGGAATGTGTGCCCAGAAGTGAAAAAAGCTAAATCACGCTCAAAGTTTTGGCTTCACCTTTGGGTTGCTTGTGATCGGCCCAAGTCTGGTGAAGTATTTAAAATTAAGAAAAATTCAAAACGTAAGTTTAAATCTTCTTTGCGTCAAGCCCGACTGAATGGTTTGGATGGCCCCTCGTATCAGAATTCTTGGTACAATTTAATTAATAGCAACAAGTGTGTGCCTGCTACTGTTTCGATTATCAAAATCAGTGATTTTGTTGCTCATTTTATTCGTTTTTTTTTCTACATTTAATGATTCTATCTAGTCCATGTTTTCTTCCTTATTGCAAAATACTGTCCCTCGAGTTCTTCAGCAAGTCCATATATTGTCAATATCTAGGGGTGATATCTATCAGGCTTTTAAGAGTGTTGAGAAATCAGGTGCTCCTGATATGAATGGTCTGTGTTACAATCACTTCACCATTAAGTGTCCATTATTGTTAACACACATTCAGCTCCAATTCCAGATGTGTTTAGCCCAGTCGTTAGTTCCAGATAGTTTTTTTTTCGGGAATCGTAACATCAGTTTTGAAAAAGTGAAAGGACGCAGGGAAAGGATCAGTGTTCCAGTTATCGACCAATTACAGCGTCCTGCTTCATGAGCAAGCTGTTCGAGCATGCCGTCTTACCTGAAGTTTTGACTAAATGTGATTTTTCTGATAATCAAGTTGGGTTCAGAGCCAGTTTTGGTTGTTCTCAAGCCCATCATATACTTGGTCAGTTTCTAGTCTCGGCAAAAATGAAAAAGGCCACTTTATTTTTTATCGGTTGATATCTCGGGCGCTTTAGACAACGTTGTACATTCACCAGCACTTCACTGCTTAGTTAAAGCAGGAGTTAATTTTTCCGTAGTAAAAGTTCTTCAATATTGGTATTCCAATTCGTTGTTTTGGTTAAAATGGATGTCTGATATATCTGCGCCTATTTCAGTAAATAAGGGAGTCAAGCAAGGTGGTGTGATGGACACATAGATTTTTAAAACTGTGCTTGCGGACTGTTTGCGAATGCTCTCTCCTGCTGTGTCTTAGAAAATACTGCTGTCAGTCACATTGCCTTTGCTGATGATGTTCTGCTAGCTAGTCATACTAGGTCAGGCCTCAAAAGGAATCTAAATGTTCTGATTAATGCTTTGAGTATGATTGGGCTTTCTGTAAATACTTCAAAATGCGAGTTTTTGTGTTTTGATATTTCTAATCCTGCTCCTCCTTTACTTGTGGGTACAATGCTACTAAAGTGTGTCTCAAAGTTGAACTGGCTTGGGATTACTTTTTCTGATACACTTTCGACTACATGCTCGTCTCTGGTTGCTAGTGCTCTGCAGTGTATTTGCTTCTCATATGGTAGAATCTCGCATAATAGAGGGAGGTACAGCCACCAGGACTTATGTAAACTTTACCATAGTTTTTGTTCTCCTACAATTTTTCTTTCTGGTTTGCCGCCTCTAATAAGCAAAAAAGACCGTCTTCAGCTAAGGAGAGGCTATTTTAGATATTGTAAATTCCTGCTATATTTACAGAGGTGGAACAGAAATCACAAGATTATTTCTCATTTTGGACTTATCCACCCTCTAGTTCTGCTTGACAACATCGCTAAGGATCTGATGACCAATACTCCAAGGAAGATATGTGCCAGTGACTCCCTTACTTTTTTTCCTGGTTAGTTGTTCTATAGATATTGTTACGTTTCTTTTTTAATAAATGTATATCTCATCATATCTCATCTATGTTGTTGTGTTTTCCTTATTATTTCCTTGTGGATTATATTATTTTGTTTTTTTTCTCTTCTTACTCCGCATTTATTTTACATTGCGGGTTACAAATAAACTTACTTACTTACTATATAAAAACTTTGTTTAAACTTAACTAAAGACAATATTCAACTGCAAGAAGGTGTTAAGCAGCAGACAAAGCAACATCATTCACTTGTACGTGCCCTAGCAGCAAGCAAAAATAAAGAAAACAGCTTCTCCAAGTGGGTTGTAGCTTCTTGACACTTTTACTGCCAATCATGGCAGGACTTGTAGACAGTTTTCTCTAGATGGCCAAACCTTATAAATTGACTCCAATTGAAATCGCCCTTTCGCCAAAGGAGCATTTCGAGGACAATATCAATAAATTAATTAACAATGAGACAATTGCCGGCGATGGAAGATTAATTTTGCTTCAAAATGCACTTAGCCGAGTCGACAAACATAAACCCTATCGTGAGAGACCACTCAATGTAAACGTCATTGATCACAAAAAGGAAATGACCCCAACATCACCACTATCAAAACCAACAACAACAACACCAAAAGAAGAAGAAGATTTGTCTAAAGTTTTGACAAGTGATGCAGATATAATGCCATACTCCTATCTTGAACAGTGTTAAAGATTCTTGACTTGTCTCACTGAAAGTGAACATGTTGAAATTGATACTAATGGGAATCAAGTTATAATCCATGGCAAGACCTAAATTTTTCTTGATTTATTATCAGATTTTGTCACAAATCGTAAAAGACTTGTATCATTTGACAGTCATTTTTATAAGTTTTAAAACTCATCAAACTTTTCCAAAAGCCTTATTGGCAATAAACATGTTTTAAAATGATTAAAGGAATTTAGTCAAATATCAAAAGATATTTTTAAGTCATTTTCGGAAAATACTAGCACTCCAAGTGGAAATGATTTACACAGGAGTGATGGGTTGACTCAAGCGAAGACGTCTTAATATCACTGCATCTCCCTCATCATCACCTGTTAGTATACAAATAGGCAGTGGTCACTTCACTACGTGTTTATGTTCAAAATGGTTGAAGCCTTGAAACATGTTTTTAAGAATTTTGGTGAAGTGAAAAGTTTAAGTTCATCCACAACACTTGCTCAAGTCACTGGACTTGAAAAGAAACTGGCGGCAGAGTATTTACAGAATTAATCAAGTTACACCCTACATCGTAATTGTAGAGTTCCTGGTAGTCACTATCGAAAAACTAAAGCCTTTTCCACATTGCAAATATTACAAGCATATCTTTTGACTCTAGATGAGGTTCAACGGCATCACAATGAGTCATACAAGTAAATTCTACTTACAATTAGTGATTTTATTCGCTATGCATATGCCATTCCACTGCGGTCAAAGAGAGGTGATGATGTTGCTAGAGCTCTTGAAATCATGCTTGAACAGGATTGCTATAAGAAGATACAAACGGATCGGGGTAGTGAATTTGTTAATTCTCATATAAAGTAAGTTCTATTGAAATATAATACAATGCTCTATCTCAGTCATATTCCAATAAAGGCAGTATTGGCTGAACGATTGATAAGAACTATGCAACTTTTAATTTCAAGATATTGCACATTGAAAAATACTACCGCTTTTATTCATGATTTTGATAACATCATGTTGATTTATAATCAACGTCCTCATCGAGTCCTTTCCCACTCAACCTCAGTGAAAGTTCATTGAGATGATTGCCAATTCACTTGACACTTTTCTCAAATGATATTCCAATGGTGGTAGGAATAAAAAGAAGAAATTCAATGTTAGTGATACTGTTCGAATCAATCGAACTACTAATGTCTTTGAAAATGGTAACTATTTATGGTCCACTGAACTTTTTAAAATATTCAGACTCTTAAACACTACACCCATAACATATCGTCTACATGACATGAAATATGTTGAGATTCTTGGCGGTTTTTATGATTATGAATTACTAAAAGTTAAAAACACTGGAATGCATCAGATTGAAAAGATATTAAAGACTCGTACTCACAGGAGTAAGAGGCATTTGCTTGTTCGTTGGCTAGGATACAACTCTGATTCTGATTCGTGGATATCCGCTGAGGTCGTACACAATCTCCAATGACAAATGAAACTCAGAAAGGAAAGGAAATAACAAAATGAAAAATAAAATAAAAAAAGGTGAAAAAACGAGGATTTTGTCAGCCAGTGGCGAACCATGAAGAAGAAGAAATAAACAAATATTTTGACAAATATTAATGTTTAATTATTTCTATATAACGTTTATATCAAACGTTTCTGACCCTCTCTACAATGATTTGAATAAAACAAGTGATTTTTGGACAAAACTCTCCCCCGCTATCAAATTCGACGATGGAAAGTATGAAGTTGCTGTTGTTGATTGTAGTCTCAAAAATACAGTTGATATCCTGAGAAAAGATCGTACGAATGAGATTAAAGCTATAGCAGTCGATTGTCACTCTGTCGAGTATGAATGGGTAGAAACACTTAAATCTAGCGAATATTCCCATGTCACTCTGAAATACAAAAAATTTGGTAGTATGACTGATTTGTGTCGTACAATCAATAGAAAATCTCTGCTCGTAAGAAAGACACATTCCAATTTAATTATTCAATGGAACACGGCAAGATTTACATTAGCTCACCCGTTGACAACGAAATGATTCATTTCAATGATAAGCTGAAAGATGTTCTTGGCTTTAAATAGAATATGATCAGTGGTAAAAGCGCTGGAACTGTCAGTGGGATGAATCGTGTTATTTTTGCAGATTATCCACCCGGTTTCACCTCGGACTCTTGTATATTTCTTTATGCGTCCTTTGTTGACACATCGAGAGTTGGTAATTCAAATGTTCCCCTCCTACGTGTTCTTGAACGAAAATCCACCCATGAACATGTTCATCACTATAATATAAAGCATCTTCAGTATGTTCCTGTAAAAGTTTCGTATTTGAAACTCTGTCACTAAACATTAAGAAGAGAATTAGATGATCCTCTAGCAATTACAAAGGGTTTGGCCGGGATTACATGTCATTTGAGACCCATTCAACAACGAGATGACTAATAGAAAAACCTATTTGTTTGTCCCGATATTGATTGTTATGTTACTATTCTCCAGCCATGACAATTGGGTCATGGGATGAACTATTACAAAAGTCGTTCGTCAATGTCGGGCCATGGTCCTGACAGTTGGTTTGCTAAGATGTTTCCCTCTGCACTACCCCTTGCTAAAAAATATATTGCGCCGGTTGCCGTGGAATTTGAATGCTCTACACTACACGATTTGGGGCTGGCAATGATTTTAAAGAAAGTTTTTCACAAAATCTCAGGTCCAGCGCAGGATCCCTTGGCAAGCAATTGAAATCACGACAAAGTTGAAAAGGTTTAAAAAGGTTGAGAAACACCTCATCACTATTAAGTCTCTACTCAGGTCAGAAACGAAAGACATCACTTTTGTCAAAGAAGAAGAATAAGAAAAGAAACCAAGAAGAAAAAATGTTAGATAGAAAAAGGATTTCTTTTCGTAGACTGAAATGGCAAATTTAACTCACAAGGAATCTCATCCCACTGCCACCACATAACTAAATTTTTTCAATGCAGAAAGTGTAGATGTCAGTGCAAAATATGGATACTATGAACAATTCTACCCACAACAACCACTCTCTGAAAACATACATTTTCAAATTTATTCCAATGAAGACTACTTCATAGATTTATCATCCACATTTATTAAATTAAAAGTTGTGGTAAGGAAAAAGTCTGACAAGCTAGCTCCCACCGCTACCGATGTATTATCATATGAAAATGGCATACTACACAATTTGTTTAAACAAATATGTATCTACATAAATGGAATTTTGGTGAGCACTAGCAACAATCTATCAAACTATGCAAGCTACATACAATATATGTTGATGACTCCAAAGTCATATAAGAAATTGAGAGGTCTGGTGACGGGCTATGACTATAGCCCTTCATTTCAGCTTAGCCTC
The DNA here is from genome assembly GCF_049724085.1 of Artemia sp. Qi Xiang Cuo. NCBI lineage: Eukaryota > Metazoa > Arthropoda > Branchiopoda > Anostraca > Artemiidae > Artemia > Artemia sp. Qi Xiang Cuo. The sequence goes on from NC_142812.1 coordinate 41,589,455, forward strand.
AAAGGCTAAGCTCGCAAACCACTCAAAGGCAGTGTTTATGTGATTTTTAGTTTTTATATTGTTCTTTACTGTCCACTGAAGGTCTAAGTTAAAAAATATTTCACGAATTGAATTCAAAGGTTCAGTAAAAACTAGTAGGGGAGAGTTTTTTAAACTAAAGATGACATATGACACACAGTTGAATGAAGAATGAAGTGTTAATTTGTGTGGTAATTTTGATTGAAGGCCTTTGCGTATTTGTTGTTATATAGTTTAAAATAATTTTATGGCCTGTTGATTAGCGGTTATTATTTTTATTTATTTTTTTTTACTCTTCGTATTCGGAGGAAATAAAAAGTTTGAATTGAATTGAATTGAATTTGGTAACTAAGGGATTGTAAATGTGTTTTGATATAACATAACTGTATGAAGAACAATACCTTCCGCTAAGCACACGACAAAAAACTTAGACCACTAACCTGTCCCAATGGTACATCAGAATCCATATCAATATCGTAACTTCTCTTACTAGACATAACTATTTACAATTCAATCACTGTTCAAATGTTTTTTTTCAAACTTGAATCAATGTTAGCTAGTCAAATGTCTATGTGGATCTGTGATACTAGCTCTACTTCAAGTTTTTTATATCACCGCTCAAGGCCAAAGGAATCGATTTTGTAAGAATTCATTGCCTCCAGTGCAATGAAATTTGGAACCACTCTAATTTTTACGAGGTAATGATGTATGAGAGTCATAAAACTCTCAGAGTTAAAGTAACATTCTAAGTCATTGCACCACTAACTCTCAAGGCTAGAGAGTGCAGTGACTTTCAAGAGCGTCTGGCCTTGATAGAGTTCATTGATTCTCCGTTGCGCCTGGCCTTGATACAGTTCATTGATTCTCAAGAGTGCCTGGCATTGACACAGTTCATTGATTCTCAAGAGCGCCTGGCCTTGATAGACTTCATTGATACTTAAGAGTGCCTTGACAAGTGAGTGGCTACTTACTCTCTGTGGAAAGGTGTATAGCACTGGTGTAATTAATTATGCACATTCTACTGATAATTAACACCGCAATATAGACGTCTGAAATCCAAATCCACCAAAATGAGAGGGATTATGTAAAAAGTCACCCTTTCCGATCATTTAACAGCCTGAAAAAACCTTTTTGCGCTAGCAGCAATTGGCTGGCAGCATATCCTTGAAAAAGGAAGTCTGCTTTATCTACATACTATTCTAGGTTTTCGCTTGTCCCTTCTTCCTTGCTCCGTCCATTGATCATGTGCAGATTGTTAATTTAGCTTTATTGATCATTTTTTATTTTCATTTTCTAGTTATATATAGTTGTCCCGGGCTGTTACATCCCATTAAAAATTCAAGGTATATGCTTTATTATATTAAGTTTTCAGTAAAATGTAAATAAGGTCTTAGCTTCAAATGCGGGACAAAAGATGAAGGCTGGGAGATTAGTACTAATCTCCCATCAAAGGCCCTTTTTTCTGACATTTTTGGAATTTTTAAGCGCCTCTGTTAGACATTAAAATAAGTGGAATTGTCAGAAAAGTCTCAAACTTTGTACTTACATTGGCAGGGTAAACATACTGTAAATGTTGCCATGTTTGTCTAGGGAACGTTTTCAAATCTCTACCTCAAGGATTCACGGTTCGTAATTAGACAGAAAAGGCTTATACTAAATTCACTTTAGAAAGGGTATTTTACTTTATCTATATACGCTTTTTTAATTACGGTAAGTAATCATGTAAAGTGAATAAAAGTTAGATGGACAAACTAATATACAGATCAAAAAGTTTTTTTTACTTACTTTTGTACATTAGAGGATTCTTAAAACGTGTAGAAGGGCAGAATCGAAATTTTTTGTAAGTGAGACTAGAGATAAGATATTTTTACCTTAACCGAACAACGATAAGGAAAAGTAACGGGTTATAGATAAATAGTTTATTTCCTATGAATTATGTTGCAGTTTATTTTATACAATCAGACATCATCTATCAAGGTGTTCAAAGTCTTTAATATCATTTTATGTAAGTAATTAATGTTATATTACTCTTGTATTCTATGTTTTTTTTTTAAGGTCCTGTCTCTTTATGTATCAACACTTCTTTCCTCTCCATTGATTAAAATATATTGTCACGCCCTAAAACAAAACGGTGTATTTGATATTGCTTCCCTTTTACTTTTATTTAAATTGTATCCGTGTTTTGTTTCTTTTTTTAAGTTCCTTTGTCTTTCTGTATCTCAACTTCTTCACTCTTCTTGAAATAAAAATATGTCACCATACCCCAAAACAAAATGATCTATTTGACATTATTTCCATATTGTTTTGTGTAAATTCCTGCCGAAGTTCCGTTTCTTTTTTTTAAGTTCCTTTCTTGACCTACATCAATGCGCCTTGCCTATCTTCGAAATAAAAGTTTATTCTCGTGCACAAAATAAAAGGGTTGACTTGATACTTATTTCGTAAAGATTATGAGCTGATAAAATTTCCTTGTGTATCGTCAAAGAAAAAAAAAAAGAGAGTTTGGTTCTTTGGTTCAGTGAACCGGTTCAGTTCAGTATACTGGTTTACTGATGTATCATAATCCACTGGTCACGAATAAAGAGGCATATTAAGTTCATAGAAGGTAGACGAAACGGGTCATTGTTGGGGCAAAACTGTTTGAAGATCTCTTTCAGCATCACCTCAAAAAACTACATGGCATAAACTGTAAGCACCAAAACGAAACCTTTTGTTGGGCTTTATACACTGATTTAAAAAAAATTTGGGTCCTTGTTTACAATTTTATTCTTCCACAGAAGGAAACTCTATAAAATTCTGAAGACAGCTACAAAATATTTAAAATACTTTCTTATATCATTAGTAACAGCACTTCACTTTACTTTATTCTTTCCTCCCATTGTGAAAGTACGTAGCTTAAATTAAATATCGTCCATGCACCAAATAAAGTACCAATCCATAAGTCACTCCTTTCTTCAAATAGAGATTTGACTCGGCTAATTAGTAGCTGAAACACTAAAAAACGAAATTTTTGTATCAATAAATACACCAACAGAATTTTTTTTTTTTTATGCTGATTAAACAAAAAAAACACCTTTTTAACTGAAATTAGGGAGCGACATTAAAACTTAAAACGAACAGAAATTATTCCGTATATGAAAAAGGCTGTCCCCTCCTCAACGCCTCGCTCTTTACGCTAGATTTTGACTCTTTGTCGCAACTCTACTTTTTAAAACAATACAAATTTTGGCGTAAGGAGCGAGAGTTTGAGTTGCTCCGTACTTTCAGTCAAAAGAAGTCTGTTTTTTTTTTATTTAATTTCTGAACGTTTTTCAATATAATGCAGGTTCAAATTTGGCTCACCGTACATGAAAATTTAACACACAATTTGCATATTAATTTTGGCAGACTTATTCCATATATGAAGGGTTGCTCCCTTCTAGGTCTTTACGCTAAAACTGTTCGCACTTTTAAAAAAGCTTCATATTCTGATTAAACATCCCCCGTGTTTCATTTTATTAAACAGTCCCACTTTAGCGTAAAGGTAAGGTATTGAGGAGGGGGCAACCCTCCATATATAGAATAATTTCTGTTCGTTTTTCAAATAATGCCGGTAAATCTGGCTCACCCTTTATGAAACATACCCCTCCTCATCACAGAAAACTCCTCCATGGAAAATATATCCAGCAGGAAGTGCCCCCCGCCCCCTTCAAATTCCCTCCAGACAGTTCTATCTGCGCTGAGAATCCCCCCTCAATGTAAAATTGCTTGCGGACGATTCAGCCTGAAAAATTATCCTTAGCATTCATTCATTTGAATAAGACTTTAATCTCTAATAGGTTTCTTGATCACTCTAGAAATACCCCCATCTGTGGAAATTATTTTTCAGAAAACAAAACACGCTGGAGAAAGCCCCTGGATAATCCCCTGGAACATCTCCACAAGAAAAATTTGGCAAAGAGAATTTAAGCAATTAAAAAGAGTTTCGTATAGTAATTCTGTCAATTTCCCAGTTTCATATTTCCCCTTGAATATTCCCCCCCCCCCCCAAAAAAAATCCCTCCCCAAGGAATATTCTAACCATAGAAATCCGACCCAAGCACACCCACCCCCTTAAAAAAAATGTCTGTATACTTCCCAATAACAAATGATATACGTAAACAATGGGCAAATTTCATAACTTACAGGCCTCTCCCCACAGACTTTGGGGGGTCATTTTACATCTAAAGACATAATTATTTGATCTTCCAACTATACAGAGCAAAATAGCTATCTCAAACTTTTGATCAGATAATTTTGGGGAGAAAATGGCCATGGGAGGGGGTCCAGTTGTCTTCCAATCTTTTTTGTCACTTAAAAAGCTCACTAGAACTTTTAATATCCTTTCAAATGAGCCTTCTCTTGATATTCTAGGACCTCTGGGTTGATACTATCACCCCTAAAAAAAAAAAAAAAAAAAAAAAAAAAAAAAAAAAAATGAACAAGCCTCCGTGATCTTTCTTCTGACAAAAAATACAAAATTCCAAAGATAGAACCTCTATAGTAGGGTTCTCTGATACGCTGAATCTGATGGTGTCATTAAGATTCTATTACTTTTAAGGGGTGTTTCCTCCTTTTTTCGAAAATAACAAATTTTCTCAGGCTCGTAACCTTTGATGAGTAAGATGAAACTTAATAAAACTTATATATTTGAAATCAGCATAAAAAGTTGATTCTTTTGATATATCTATTGGTATCAAAATTCAGTTTTTTAGAGTTTCGGTTACTTTTGAGCCAGGTCAATCCTTACTTACAGTTCGTTACCATGAACTGTTTGATTCCAAATAAATAACATCCATTAAGTTTAGTGTTACCCATCAAAGCTACGAGCCCCATAAATTTGCCTTGTTTTTGAAAAAGGTTGAAATATCCCCAAAAGATCAAGGAATCTTAATGAAAATTATACCGTCAGATTAAGCATATCAGCGAACCCTATTGTAGAGGTTTAAAGCTCCCATCGGCAAAAATATATAATTTTGTATATTTTGCCAGAAGATCACGGTTACGTATTTATTTGCTGTTTTTTTCCCAGGGGTGATCGTATCGAACCAATGGTTCTTGAATATTGGGAGAGGGCTCATTTCTAACGGAAATTAAGACTTTTAGTCTCCTTCTCAAGTCTACAAAATAGTTGGAGAACAACTATCCCCCTCCCACGCCCCTTTTTTCCTCGAAGTCGTCCGATCAAATTTTGAGTTGGCCTTTTGTTCAGCATAGTTGAAAGAACTAATGACTATACCTTTGGGAATTAAATCACTCCCCCCCCACAGCACCTGTGGAATGGGCAGAAATTTTTGGAATTTGCCCTTTGTTTGCGTATATTTTTTGTAATTGGAAAGTCTACATATATTTTCAGGGGGACTCCCCCCCGTAAAAATATTAAGCTAGACATTTGTTTTAACATAGTTGAAAGGTTCAATAACTATGCCTCTAGGGATGACATAGCCCCCCTGGGTGCTGTAAACTACGTACTTTGCCCATTGTTTACATATAGCATTTGTTATTGGGAAATATGTGGAAATTTCCGGTGGGAGGAATTTTAGTAGGGGTAATTTCATGGAAAAATATTCGACAGAAGGTGGAGGCGGATTTCCGGACATGATTTGACAAGCGAACAGAAATTGAATGGTAAAAAAAAAAATAATTAATTATATGAGGGGGGTGCACCTTCCCCAACCCTCGCTTTTTACGCTAAAGTTTCAAGCTCTTTAAAATACTACTCATTCAATGTCAACCACCCTTGTGTTGAGGAGTCATTTTTAAAGAATGAGAACAAAAAGTTGAATTTTAGCGTAAAGATCGAGGTCTGAGGAAGGCCTCCCCTTACATACAGAATAATTTCTTTTCGGTTTAAGGTTTAATTTTGCTCTTTACTTTCAATTGAAGAAAGTTGTTTTTTTACTTAATGATAAGATAAACGAAGATGAATTAGCGGAATTCTGAGCCAAAAATATTTTTCCTTTTCATAATTTTTTCAATAATTAAATATACTCCTCGTTTTTTTTTTTTTTTTTCATTGTTTGAATATTTGGTTTTTTAAGAATGAACCGAGCAATTTGATGCCAAACCTAAAAAAACAAAACAGAAAAAATGCAAAAGCTGGTTTGATCTGATTGGCTTCTAAAAATCTCATATGCATTGTTTTACCAGCTCATCAATACCAACTAAAAACATATGTTTTTTTCTATTGTCAACATAATTGTATGCAGTCAGGATGCAAAAATGTTTTGCTTAGCGTTTTGTATAAGGTAACATGTGCATGCACTAGGGCTAAACAGTCAAATGGAGTGAAAGTAAGATAAGTATTTGTGCTTTATTTATCAAAATATTTGTTCTGTATTGTCTCACTAAAATCTGATTTTACAGACAAGAACAGTTTTTTTTTTATTTATTTCTTCTTAGAATTCTGTAAAGATTGCCATAATTATTCTGGATTCGTATAAAGCTGATTTTGGAAGTGATAGCCCAAAGGAATAAAAAAAAAATCGCAAATAAGGAACTGCTGAAGAATACTTTCTCGGTAGCTATTTCTGGGACTGAACATTTGTAAATAGAGTTAAAACATTAGAATTAGAAACATTACATTTGTGTAAAAATAAAACCGGCCAGTGGAGAAAAGACAATGTCCCCAACCTTCTGGTGTCTGATTTGCGCTTGTTGTCTGAAAGGACTGAACCGTTTTGTCGCTGTTTAGGTAATATTCAAACTATAATGACTATACAGACTGGTAACAAACTATCAGGTTCGCCCATTTTCTACCGCATGATGTACATCTCTTAGTAACGCATATGCCACACAGTTCCACCACATGTGGCTCAGTCCCCGCGCTGCTTGGGACAGTTCCGCCACGCCTGGCACGCGCCATTTGGTCTCCGTGATTTCAGAAAGTCCATGATTTCAGACACCTTGGTGAAAACCGTAGGTGTGGTGGAATCAAATTGTGGATGCTCGTTTTGTTATGTAAGTTACTTAAGGCTTGGTTATAGCTGTTTCTCACGTCGAAAGCCGACAAAAAATATACAGTCTCCAGAAAGTATCGCATTTAAAAGTCTTACAAAGCTTAAAATTAACCTTGGGAAGGGCGAATTTAGGCACGAACGAAGGATTATTTTTTGGTTTGGGGGGACTATTGAAAATATCTTTAAAAATTTTAATAATGAGGACCCAAAAATTGGAGTATTTTGGGGGGGGGGGGGGTAGGCCCAGGGCCACCCACCTTGTACTTACCGGGAGAGGTGGATCAAATTTGTCAAAATAAAGTTAGATTAGGCAATTTATTGAAAAATATTGAAGAAATCACAAAATCTATGATTATTTTTCTTATGGAGAGGAGCGAGTAGATTTACCTCCTCTTTACTTCATATCAGACGCAACTGAACTGTTATTACTTGTTTGGGGTACATGTCTGATGTTGCAAAGCAAACAAATTCGCATCTGGTCATCGATCAGATATATGACTCGGAGACATCAGTCTTACACTCAGTGAGAGGGAGAAGGGTCTGGGTATCCGCAAGAGATACCACATAAGACCACTTGCACCCTCTGGGAAGATTAAAATGTACCTAGCTTGCAAACCTTTGAAATATTCTGATTCTATATGCTAAGTGTTCACCTTACTCAACACGTTCGCTTTCTTTCTAAGGAAAATTGGTTAACCGTGAAGTAAATATCAAAATATACTTAGGTAGAGTCAAGTTTAAGCCTCTTTATCGATTAAGCTTTACCAGACAGACTAGGAAAGGGGATATGAAGAAAAAGACTAACGGTTAAAAATCTAATTTAGAAATTGTAGTGGTCGTTGTGAAAACTAAAAAGTGTAAAACAAAAATTGTCATTAAGAATTGTTTTATTGGGAGAATGTAAGCAAATAGATACTAATAGAAGCTGGTTGATTTATATCGGCTCACAAACTTTTTGATCTGATTACAGCCTTAATTGACTTAATCCCATCTCTCTGAGCAAGTCCATAATTTTAAAATATAATAATTGGTTAGGAAATAAATTTAATGATGGGAATAGGTTGTAAAACAACTGGGTTGTTAAACAACTTTCGGGATAACTGGTTCGGAAATAAATTTAATGATAGAAATAGGTTGTAAAACAACTTGAAATATAGTTACGAGCTTGGTCAGCCTCCCGAGCAGAAATTTGTCCAGAGACAAATTTCGGTAGGGGTGCTCCCCAAATAGTGAAACGCGTGAAGTACATAAGATATAGAGTATTTTACGTGAATATTTATAAAATAGTGATTATTTGGGGTTAGGAGCTTCACTCTGTACCCTAGCTTATATACTTGTCTGAATGCAGCCATGGGTGATAACTTCTATCAGATTGTATATTTAAGTGGCGACTAAAAAGAAGAAAAAATCACCTGGACAAACGATAAATCTTATCATAATTGCTTATCCTAAAACTTATCCTAGCTTATCTTATAAATAAAACCTATCCTTGCTATAAAAACTTATCAAAATGGCTGTGAAATATAATCTTTGAATCTTTCTTGGATTTGAACCTTAATTCAAGAACATATCGTAAATTCATAAAAATTAGACTGGGGAGGAGAATTTGTTTTTTCCAAATCAGAGTGCCAATTCATACAAATTAGAGGGGGGGGCAATTTTTTTCAATATAAATACCAAAAATATACATTTCAAAGTGTAGTGGGGGGGGATTAGGGGGCGCATTTTGTTTAGTAGGTTTTCTGAAGGTTTTTGTTAAAACTAGGTGTTTCAGACATGTAAAAATCCTTATATAGTTCTAAAATCAGTTAACAATAAAAAACAATCTGACTGAATTAATAACTTTGGTAGAGCAGTTTTAATTACACGTTCTAGCTTATGGACATTAACATTTTATGTCGTTTCTTGCATAGCTTAAGGAAACCCGTTGTAAGTTTCTGCTTCAGCATATTTTGGAGTAAAATTTAAAATATAACAGGCTTTACATTTCTAGGAGGATTTTCTGATGTTATAGAAATATTATACTACATTTTAAATGATAAATAGTAATAGTGTAATTAGTATCTTTCTATTACCAATAATTTTGGCTTCATTATTTATGAATTGCGTTTTTCAGACTAAAAACAATTCAAAGTAGTATCCCCTCAATCTATTTAAAGTCATCCCTAGGAAATTAAAACGGGATTATAAAGTTCACCCTATTCCTTTTCCTATAGGATTTTAAAGTCATCCATAGGAAAAAAACATAGGATTTTAAAGTCATCCATAGGAAGAATAGCATAGGATGTTAAAGAGACTCCCAGGTGTTCCAGCATTTTTCAATATTGGCAAGATTCCGAGTGGGTGGCAGGCTCCCCGGGTTTTCAGGTGTTGTAAGTTGGTACTTTATTACTCCCTTTATAGGGTGTATAGTTACGGTCCTAAGATAAATAAACTTGGGTAGCATGCCTTAGGCTTTGACCTGACTAATATGACGTACTGACTGGAATTGATCGAGAAACTAAAATAACGTTATAGAGAGTTTTGATATAGTAAAATAACTATTATTAAGCATTAAGGGAGAAAATTGTACAGAGGCATAATCATAATCAGTTCATAGGCATAATCATAAAATATAAATAATAGTTAAATTATCTACACTTACACACACTGCGATTACTCATATAAGAATACTGAAACACAATTGTGTCATAACACCTAGAAACAGGGACCGCACTGCATATGTGCGAGGGGCTAGGAGCTCTACTTCTCTGACTTCCCCTGTTAATTCCCTATTATTGCTATTTGTTAAATATCCCGAGCAAGACAATTTTTAACCTTCTTTCACGCGTAGCCGAAGTCCAGATCCCCTCCCCGGAACGAGTGGACACTGACTGAACTCCCCTGCTGCACCCCACACACAGATTGGAGAACCTTTTGGACCGATTGGGATCTCACTGCGAGTTATGGACGACAGGGGGAGGGTTAACACCACAAGGGGTGGTCTATTCGATCCCAAACTATTCTTGTAGATAAATACTCATCGAGTAAGACAAAATCAATATTAAAAACAAATTTATTGTAAGATTAAGGTACAAAACTTGCCAAGCATATCAATAATGAGATTTATCGTAAAATGGTACATGAGAGTTCTTCCGGAACGATTTTCGATGTTTAAATTGCATTCCGTAGAATAACCCCTTAGTTTCTTTCTTGAAGGGCCACTTTTTCTCTTCTCTTAGATCATATTCAACACAATATTCAGTGTTACGTCTTGCATTATAGACCTTTTTCTTTGAGTTTTCATCACTGTCTTTTATAGTATATTTTGAGATATCTCCATATCAAGCAAGATTTTTCTCCTCATTTCCTCCAGATTCTTCTCGGCTATTCTAGAGTCCACAGTGTTTCAATATGTTGTAGTAGGTTTTTAAGGATGGTCGAAATCATGATAATGACCATTACACATAAAACAGTCACAATAAAAAGATATTTCTAACTCAACATGTTCATCCATATTAACGCACTGCAGATTTTTTTTTAAACTGATTCTAAATTTGTCTGGGGTCACATAGAAAATCCCCAAAGAATTGGTAGTATGGTGTCATTAGCACCACGAACCTCTATATCTTGTCCTATGCTGAGGTAATTCGGCAACCCCTTGTAACTTCCACTGCTACTTTAACTCTAGGTTCCATTTCGCTAACACTTTCAATATCTAATAATGTATAACCATCCATTTTTATGTTGAGACACTGAACTCTTTTTAATACTGAAGAAATAATAGAACATCTGAAAATCCAGGGGAGCCTGCCACCCGCTCGTAATCGTGCCAATCTTAAAAAAATACTGGAACATCTGGGAGTGTCTTTAAAATCCTATTCTATTTTTTTCCTATGGATGTCTTTAAAATCCTATGTTATTTTTCCTATGAATGACTTTAAAATTCTATGCTATTTTTCTTGTGGTAAAAGTTTTTCCCATGTAAAACTTTAAAATCCTATGGCAAAAGGGATAGGGATGACTTCAATATCCCATTTTAATTTTCTAGGGATGACTTTAAATAGATTCTAGGAATACTACTATTCAATTTAAAATAAAGATTTGAATATCTTAAAATCCAAAATCTCCAAATTTTTCCTAATTAACTAAGTTTGTAAAAACAAACAAACAATTACACAAAAACTGTGGGTATTGACAAGCCTTGATTATTTGTTCTTTAATTCAGCGGATACATTTCTATTTGAATCATGGTTTTACTTCACGAAGCGAAAAATTTCGCTTTTATTTCCTGTAATGGGTCGACGGGCGATGTCTTATGCAATTGCGTTAAATTCATTGACCACTTTTACAGGAGACAAAGAAAAATAATTAAATGCATATGATTGTGATGTCATTCACATGAAACATGTTTATCATGCTCTATATTTACCAATGCTCCAAAAAATTTGTCCTAAATGTATGACTAATCTAAATTGTTTTTAGGTTAGAAAATCTCATTGTGCCAATTTTCAAAATAAAGTATGGTGCCGTTCCTGACAAAAAATAAATATATACACAGTTACTGCCTTCGAAATTCCTAAAAATGTGTTTTTGCAATAAACTTTTACCATTGATATTAACCTAAATCACAGTTACCATTCCGAAGTCAGCTTCAAATAATGATTTTTCCTCACTTGACAGTATTTCACTTGACAAAAGTAAAAACACGTGTGTGGTGTGTGTGTGTGTGTGTGGTGTGTGTGGTGTGTGTGTGTGTGTGTGTGTGTGTGTGTGTGTGTGTGTGTGTGTGTGTGTGTGTGGTGTGTGTGTGTGTGTGTGTGTGTGTGTGTGTGTGTGTGTGTGTGTGTGGTGTGTGTGTGTGTGTGTGTGGTGTGTGTGTATGTGTGTGTGTGGTGTGTGGTGTGTGGTGTGTGGTGTGTGTTTG